>NW_018164458.1:372201-378357 GCF_001263595.1 Phalaenopsis equestris
CAGCAGGAAGAAGATTAAAACAAGGAGCATAGGGTGTGCGACAATGTACATCCTTGCACACCTCTTGCTCTTCAGCAATCTTATCCCTCAAAGGTTCAAACCATCCCAAGAACAAGGATTTCACATACGGCAAATTTGGGGCAAGCTTCTTCTTGCACATCTCCTCCAACAGCTCCCTGTACTCCTTCGCAGCTTGCTCCCAAGCCTCCGTTTCCAGCTTAATCTGTCTGCGACGAAGCCTATGGAACTTACGCGCACTCAATAAAGCAGCCTGCTTTTTCCGTGCAATTTCTTCTGAACTCTCAATTGTTTTCACTTCTACACAGGCTTCGGCTTCTTCGTCGACGTCCGTGGAAACAACTTCCTCGGCGACACTAGCAAACCGCCTAATGAAGCAAGGAAGTTTTGAAGTTGGACACTTCAGATCATCAAATGTAAAAGACAAAGAATTAACTCTTTGACAAGGGATAGAGGATTTGAGGTCCAATATCGATTTTTTAATGTAAGGGGCTGAGTCTCGGGTGACACCAAGAAAGCTTGAGATGCAGCGGGAGGAAGAACTTAATAGGTTTCGGGAGGAGTGTGAAGCTCGAGCAGCAAAGATCAACCACATGTCTTTGGTGGGAACAGGAGTTGGGATAGAGGGGATTCGCGGATATTGGAACGGAAATTGGAAGGGAAATTTGGATTCTGAAGAAAGAGTTAGCGGGAAGAATTGGATCTGTGGATTAGCGATTTATGGAGAGGTAAGGGCTGCGATATGCAGCAAATGTAGTGGGCGGCATTCATGCGAGATACTACAAACCGAACAACTGCGGGCTATGATTAAGAAGTCAAAACCCTCTTAAAACCCCTTCCGACGTGGATGTAAGCCCGGCCTAGGGATTTCTTCCCTCATATTTTAGGAAAATTAGGCCCCATCATTTAAAAAAGAAAAAAATGTCCAACCGGAACCAGCTTCGTTCGACAAAAAATAAAAAAAAATAAAAATAAAATTATATAAACAAAAAAAAAAAAACTTAGACATTGCTATAATAATGCGATGTGCATTGGTACCAATATGATGCAATAAAGTTTATAAAAACATCATCATCATCCTTTGTCTTGACCACTAAACTATTTGAGGTCATATCGATACAAGTTACAGCATGCATGGATTTCTAAGACAAAAGCAATGAGTTTGAGACCGAGGTAAGTTTAGCTTCGCTTGGAATGTGTCTATTATCATAAATTCATTGTTTATATTAAAGGTCCATGGTTTGTGCAGTTATATTTGTGGTTTAGGGTTATTTAGTCGTGAAATACTTATGAATTTATTAGTGTTTTCTCAGTTTGAATTGAGTATTTTTTATGTTATTATGGGGTTATTATGATATGTTGTAGTGTTATTTGTCTTTTAAACATTTAGGGATGAAACTTCTAGAGGATAATGTTATTGATGTATTATTATGGTATTATTGAAGGTTTATTTTGTTCTTTCTATGTTCATAGATAGAAGTTCCCATGAATTGTGTTATTCATGTGTTATTTTGTTATTTTGGTGTGGTTATTGTGATATTTTTGTAGTATTATTTGTTCGTTATATATTTCTAGAAAGTTCTCAAGCGCAATAATACTGATGTGTTATTCTAATATTTATTGTGGTGTTATTGTAGTTTTATATGTCATTTCTATGTTTCTAGTAGAAAGTTCTCAATGACAGTGTTATTCATGGTATTATTGTATTATTTTGTGTCCTTTCTTAATTTCTAGACAGAAGTTCTTAAGGACAATGTTATTCCCGTTTTATTGTGGTATAATTATGTTGTTTCTTTCTTTGCTTTTTTAGTATTCAAAAGAAGTTGTAAAACATAGTGTTATTGATATGTTATTTTGGTTTATTGGAGGGTTATTTAGTTGCTTAGATGGAGTTATACCTACTTTGTTGGTGTTATTGTCATGTCATGTTGGTGTTTACTATTGTGTTGGTGGTGTAGTTTAGTGCTAAAATTTGCGCGATTTTAGATGTTTTTATAGTGTTATGAAATTATTATTGGAATATTATGTTTTACTGAGATATAATACTATGCAAATTTGCAGGTTAATGAGACCGTTGTCCACAATGATCCAATTGTGGAGAATTTTCTTCACACCATTGTCCACAATGAACAAGAAGCATATGATAACTATTGTGCCTATGCACACTATATTGGTTTCACTGTCCGAAAGGACCATAGCAGTTTTTGGCCAAACTCAAAGAAAATTGAGTCAAAGGACTATTTATGTGGAAAATCTGGCCATAAGAGAGAGTTAAAGATAACCAATACAACGAAGTACATAAAAGCAAACACAAGAACTGGTTGTCAAGTCATGGTTTGATATGCTATTGAAGTTGAGGGCAACTGGACAGTTAAGAAATTTGTTGAAAGTCATAACCACCCTTTGGCGGAAACTAGGGATAAACATCTTTTGCGTTCCAGTAGAAAGATAAATGAGATAAATGTAGATGTGCTGAGGTCCATGACAGGATCAAGGATTTGAACAACAGATGTATTTAACTTCATTTCTACAGAGGTTGGAGAAGTAGAGAATATTGAATGTACAAAGAGGGATGCATATAATTTTTTTCAAAGAGATAGAAGAGATAGAATTGAACATGGAGATGCTAATTCTCTATTATAAATATTCATGGAAAGACAAGTTGAGGATAACATGTTTGTTTGAGACTTTCAAACTGACGATGATGGCAGAGTAACGAGTTTTTTTTTAGTGATGACTTATTCAGGCTTGATTATGACATTTTTGGTAATGTCATAATTTTTTATTCAAGCTACAGACTGAATAAGTATAATATATGTTGTGCTCATTTTATGGGGGTTAACCACCATTGGCAAAATGTCTCTTTGGAATTGGGTTTTTGTCAGATAATATGATTGATTCTTTTAAGTGGTTATTTAAAGCATTCTTTTGTGTAATGGATGACAAGCATCCAATTACAATTTTTACTGATCATGATCAAGCGATGACAAGAGCTATCCAAGATTGTCTCCCACAAACATGACATAGATTATGTCAGTGGCATATTTACAAGAAACTTCCATCAAAGGTGCATTGTGGTATTGCCATCAAGAGTGTTAGCAATCTCTTTTATAAATGCATGAGCAGGTGTGACTCCGATGATGAGTTCGAAGAGACTTGGTCCCTAATGATTCAACAAGGAAACATACACTGCAACGTGTGGTTAGATGATTTGTAAAATATAAGGCATAGCTGGCCCACAACTTTCAATAAAGACATATTTGGAATGGGGATCATATATACACAAAGAAGCGAGTACACAGATAATATATGTCATGGTGTATGCAAGCCCACAAGCTCCCTCACTGAATGTTTTCTAGGCCTTGAAAATGTTATGAAATCATGGAGAAGAAATGAGAAGGATGAAGACTTCAAAAGTGCTCAGTCTGTTATTACACCTGTGATTAAAAGCAGTCCGGTGATAAGGCAAGCTTACTAGGAAGCTCTACTCAATGTTTGAGGGATAATTATTGCATGGGTCATATGGACTAGTCGTCAAAATCTCTGTAGAAAGTGATTCTGAATATTACGTAAAGATTTTGGATAAGCTGGGGAGAAACAAACCATAAATTGTTAATTTTGACAAGATTAGTTATGATATCACATGCAGCTGCAAAAAAATTGAGATGAAGGGATTATTGTGTGCTCACTGTCTACGTGTTCTTAATTTCATAAATAGAGCAAAGATTTCTGACAAATATTTCTTATTGCGATGATTTGTGCATTCGACAAGGGACATCTATAATAGTGTTGGATACAAACATCTTAAGGAGTCCCAACTGTCTGATGGATCTTCAAGTGGTTTTTTATTTTGTACGCACGCTCAGAAGTTTGTCTGCCAACTTATTAATAGAGCATAAGAAATTAAAATAATTGAGCAACAACATATGTTGGAATCATTTAAACAGTTATTGATAGATTTTGATGTCATATTAGTTGGGAAAGAACCCCAAGCAAAGAATAAGAATAAAAAGAAGAAATCTTCAAATATAGAGTGCAATTTAAATGACCCGATGAAGATAAGGCCAAAAGGAATCTCCAATACTAGGTTAAAAGGGTACTGAGAGAAAAAAGAAGAGAGTAAAAAAGTATGTATGCCTACATTAAAGAATTGTTAAACCATTTGAACGTGTATCTACATTACTCTAACTTAAACCATTTGAATATAGGAAAGGTGCAAGAAGCTCCAACAAGTCAAGAATCACTTATCCCATGTGAGACAAATTTGTCTGCAATATCGGACAGCCTCAGCCAGGTATGTTTTTGAAATTCCATGCATTTACACATTATTTTAAATAAAATATGTTCTTGAGTGTTAATATGATGGTTCTCTTAAAAAATGGAAATATTTTACACCCCAGTCATCACGAAACTTACACTGACATGTTCATACAGTCCATTGCTGAACTCTGAGTGTAGCATAACACATAGTCGTTGACATGAACAATCTCAAAATCTACAATTAATTCTGTTATGTTTTGGTGCATACAAATTTATCAATTGTAGTAATATATGAGATATCAATCTTTAAACTCCTTTAAATTGATGTATTGGATAATCAAATTATATTTAAAATCTTAAAATTTTTAAAATTTTGTAAATTTGTTCCCGCAATGTTTGGTTTTATTCTAACAGTATTGCGACAATATTCTGGTATTATTGTGGTATTAATTCTAGTGAAATTGTGGTTGTTTTCTGATATTATTAGTCTATTCGACAGTGCTAAGGGAATATTCCCCAGTGTGATTGCGGTAATATCTTGGTGCGCGGTTGGATTGGAAAATTCTGTGGTTTCATTCCAGCTTTATTACAGGAGAAAATAGATAATGTCGCAATCGGATTGGAATATTTCGTCGTCATATTGAAGCATTATTGGAATATTACAGAAAAAGTTTGCTTTAAATAAATACAATTTTATGAAATATCTAAATAAGTTTGAATCAAAAAAAGTTTTCATGAAATACAAATCAATTTGGATCAGTTCTCTAAGTTACAGGTCAAGTTTTGCTAAACTAAAATTTAAAGGTTAATGAAAATTGTATTTATATAAATTAATACTTAATGAAAATGACTTAAAACATGAGAGTTTTCAGTTGAGTAGTGCCACATAATTTTGTTTAAGTAAATTTACTTGTTACAAAAATCAATTATTATTGTTGAAAACATAAATAAAAGTATAATCATTCTTACTTAAAAGGAAGCAAATCAAATTAGAATAATGCCAAACTCATGAAATCTATAGACTTTAAGAATCATAAGTGTCGTTCGAGCCAAGTAACATTGGAACTTCATTGAATCAGTTAGTGTACCAATTCCGATTAGAAATGCTCCAACCTGATCAAAATTCCAGCACTAATGTTTAGATTACAACAACTGTGGTCTCCAATACAAGTGTACACTCTATAAATAAATAATATATCACATAGACACACACATATACATATGAATTTTGTTCACTTAAGAGACATAGTCAATGAACAGAGATCATGGGCAAGCTCTGCCCTAAATTTCGGCATATCTGCCTGTCAATCTCCTTCTTCGCTCAAGTCACTTTGGTGGACTTTAACAAACTTTTCCATAAACTTGCATACAAATATGCCACAATCAATGTTATTATTCTATATAGGGACTCCACTTACGACTGATAGTGACCATTTGGCTAGCTTGGCACTGAACTCCTTTTCGCAATCTCTTACGAACAATTTGATCTGACAAATTTTCATGTGGCAGTGATTAGTGCATTGAGATAGCTGAATAAGAATAAGATATTCTATCAAGAATACTTACAACGTTTTAGCACACAGATTTATGCATCTTATTGGGTAATGAATCGTATAATTTCCATTTTCTATTTCTCAACTCCACAACCAACAGTATCCAGTGGTCATTGCGAATAATAGGAAATAATATGATGTCAGTTTTTTTACCTCAGCTTTTGTGACATGTCTAACCAATGAAGAGGATTGGCCACATCTATTGATGTGTGACCGCAACTTTATATATGCTTAAAAATATAAGATAAATATGGACGTAATAAATATTCAATAATTATAAAGTCACACTTATCAATGCAAGTATACGTATCGCTCAAGTAATATA
>NW_018164458.1:379225-383397 GCF_001263595.1 Phalaenopsis equestris
CTTTCTTTACAGCATACAGAATTCCTCTTCGAAGTAGCAAGGATGAAGAAATCTCTCACTTTCCCTCCACTCTTACAATCTCTCAAAGAATTCCTCACAATTTAGACTCTCTACACTTGTTTCACACTTCCAGGATCCCTTCCGCTTCCTTCTCCTCCTTCATTTTTTTTGCCAAAATAGTCTTTTAAAGTTGTGGATGAGCTTTTCCAAGAGTTGTCTAAGCATTCTTTTAAAATTTGGCCTTATCCAAAGTCTGATTGGGCATAACCGCCGAGCTCACCGTCTGCGGCCTTGAGGGCGCCGTCGGCGGACCTTCTTAATGAATTAATTTTGGAGTCTCGGGAAAATCTCGTCGTCGGCGGGGTCGATGGCGCTGTTGGCGCCCTAGTTCAATTCTACACATTTTGGTCCTTTTCGCTCCAAATTCACTCATTTTTGCATCTTTTTGCTCCAATGACCCTAATTCATCTTTCCTGCAATAAAACATCAAAAATACATTTTTTTAAGTGCAATATCATCAAAAACAGTATAAAATAGGTATGAAAATCTCAATATATTTTCCTTTGGTCAATGTGCCCCGAGCGTGTGTTATTTTTGTGTGTGTTTTATGTCAATTCTATTCCTCTGAGACGGTGCCAAAAACTTGACCTGACCCGTAATTACCCTATAATTTAGCTTTCAAAAGTTGACCAAAAACTTGACCCAATTTATATTTAGCGGCTAAAATGCAAAATTGAAATGTTATAAAATATAGAAAATAGTTCACACACTATGGGTTCTACGCAAGTGCACGTATCACTTCAAGTAATATAAGACTTTCCGATTAATCTCCGATTATCGATCCCATGAGAAAGCGAGGAAAGATGTCATTAGTTAAATTCCAATTTACTACTATTAGTCATTAGTTTGGAATGTCGATTAAAATGGTGTTTTATCTAGCAACTACTCCTAAATGAGAATGTTAAATGTAAGAATAGAATGTTAAATGTAAGTGTTAAATGTAAGAATAACAATTATTCCTAATGTAAATATTAATTCTAAAGATAATCATTTCTGGATGAGTTGGTTTGAAGAATTTTAAGATGTTAAAAACTACTTTTCTTATGTAGCGAATTGGATAATGTAAAGGAAGAAGATATATTAAATATCGTATGTGCCAAATAGAAGTAATTTTAATTTTCTACTCTGATTCAGTGTTATAGAAAATCATTGGCTAATCTTAGGTTTAATCCCTAAATTTATGGCTAGGCTAGGAGGATACTGACTCCCACTCCAGAGCTCTCACTTCCCTTCCCCTGAAGGCTAACTCTCGCTTTAGTTTTTAAACACTAAGATTGAATTGAGGTTTTTTAGTCTATCCCCTAGAAATATCTAATTCTACACCCAACAAAATATATTTCCCTATTTATTTGCACTTAATCCCATGAATGAAATACTCTTTCATGGACTTAAATGTGTTTCATGGAAAACACTCCTCCATGGAATTAAATGTGATTCTCACTCTATTGTAGAGCTCGTACTCTATTTCTCGGATCATATGCTTCACAACATATTTTAACAATTCAATTGGCTAGATTGAAAAGTAAATTAAGAGCGGAATTGAAAAACCATCACAATTTATAATTAAAACTTATTCTAGCATGCATCCCGATATCAAAAACATGAATCCTACTCATTGCAAAAGAAAATTAAAAGGAAAATAACGACATAATCTTCTCATGCCACTATTTCCAAAAAAGAAGAAAGAGTAAGAGAAACACATCACAAAGCACGAAGAAAACACAATGAAAAACTTCATTAAATCAAAGAAAATCCACTAGATAAGTGTTTACAAAATCATAAGATAATGAATAACACAATACTTAGTTTTTTCCTCTTGAAAGAAAGATGAAAATCTCTCCCACAAAGTCTCCAGCTGATTCATGCAATACTAGAACGTTCCCTTACATATTTTCTCAAAATCCCCTCATCAATCCCTCCAAAAAGATATAAATCTACTTTTATACTCTTATTCTAAGATCTCTAAACATTCTGCTCATTTTTCCACTCACACACATTACCTTTTATGACATAAAACACTCTATTATAGTGTAGGGATGAATTTCTCAAGAGATGCCTCAAGCAACCTTCCAAAAAGCATCCAAATACATTGAATCTTCTAGAAATTTGCCCAGAATCGCATCCAAACTGTCTCGGACAGTGTCGGCACCGTTTAGGCATCATTTTCTGCACTCTAGTGTTGTTGGCGCTGGTTATGGCGTCGTCGGCACTCACCCTGTGCAGCTCAATGATTTTGCTTCGTTTGGCTCCGTTTTAGCTCCGTTTCGCCCCATTTCAGTTGCATTGCATTCCTAACAGATAGAACTACAAAATAAACATAAAAATAACCTTAATTTAAAGTGTAATTTCATTCAAAAATGTGTGAGAAGTGTAAAAGAGATTAAACATAGAAAGACATATCAAAATGTGTCAGGACAGAATTTTCTTTCTTGCCGTTTTTTTCTCCAAATTGCACCGTTTTTGCTTCTTTTACTCCAAAAATTTATTTTCTGTACCTGAAACCAAAAATATACAAGATATCTTTCTTTAAAGTGCAATATAATTGAAAATCACCAAATATAGACATTAAAAGCATATGAAAAATTGAACCTTTTTTAGACAAATCAAAATCCCTCGAACCTAACTGTTACTTATCCTCAAGTAACACATTTACTACATAAAAGTTATGACTATTAGTAAAGAGTTTAACTTCTAAATTTCTATAATTTGGTCTACTAAATATAATAGCATAACTTAAGAAAATTTTTTAACAATATAAGTTAAAACTAAAAGTGTAAGAACATCTAGTAGTCAAGTCTAAGATTTCTGATTCTCTATTCATTTCAAGAAGAATTGTAATTTGTCATATTAAAATCACTTAGAATATCCATATGAAAAATACTTAGAATATATCCATATGAAAAAGAACTTCATGATAACTTTATTAGTAAGGATACTAATACTCAAATATAAAAAAACAAAAAAGTAATAAAGTCTTCTTCCTTCTTCTTCCTCAAGTTGTCTTCTTCCTCAAGTTGATTCAAGTGAAGCCAATTTTTTATTAGGCATCTCCTCAAGCTTCTCCTCACATACTTTTCTTGTATTTTTCCTTTTTTTTTAGGATCATTTTTAATCCTTTTCTGTTTTTTTCTTCTTTTTCAGGTGAGGATTACTATATCTGGATAGCCTTTAATAATTTTGAACTTCACTATTCTCTTCTTAAAGTAAAAAATTTTTCACATTCCTTCACTTTATAAATTCATATTAGCTTTGAAGATTTTTCATAAAGCCTCATTCTTTTCTTCTTATATGAAACTCTAAGATTCTTAATACTTCAAAAATATAATTTGATTTACTTTAAATAGAAAAAGCATAGTATTATTCTTTTGTACCAAATACTTAACTCTAGAATTAACTTTCATTATTGAAAACTTTTACTTAAGTCTACTATATATTTAGAAACACAAATATAGTTATCAAAATTTAGCCTCTAATACCTAAATTTTTAAAATATAGCTAATTGAAGACAAATAAAATTTAGTTTCATTCTTTTAAAGAAAATTTTCTTCCCCCCAAACTTCAATTTTTAAATATTTTGCAATCAATTTCATAAAATGTAGCAGGAAGAAAAAGTAAAAGTTGAATCTACTTACTACTACAACATCCTATTGACAACGACTTTTTATATACCTAAAAATACAAGAATTTGACACAACTACTAGAAGATTTAAACCTTCGGTAATGACACTAAAAACTTGATGCAAATTTTAATATGCAAGAGTTTATGTACCCAGATTTATATATTTATAATGATTTTGTAAAGTCACAATTTCAAACGCAAGTATACGTATCGCTCAAGTAATACAGGGTTCTAGTGGAGTCCCGTTTATCAATCCCACAGGGAAGCGAGGTAAGAGGTCCTTAGTCAAATTCTAATCTACTACTATTAGTGTGATTTAAGAGGTTTTACTAACATATACTCTTAAATGTAAGTCTTAAGTTTAACACAACTAATAACTACTCCTAAATACAAATATTAATTCTAAAGATAACCCTTTTTGGATGAATTGGTTTGGAGAATTTTGAGATATTAAAAACTACTATTCTTATGTAATGAATTGGATAATGTAAAG
>NW_018164458.1:383657-384573 GCF_001263595.1 Phalaenopsis equestris
CTCTCACTTCAGAGCTCCTGCGTTCCCTTTGTCTGAGGGCTAACAACTCCGCTTCAGTACTCAAACAATATGACTGAATTGGGGATTTTAGTCTGTCACCCTAAAATCTCCAATTTTACGCTCATCAAAGTATATTTCCCTATTTATTTGCATTCAACTCCCATGAACTTAACCATCCATGGAATCTGAATGTGGTTCTACTTTGTTGAGAATTACACAGCCCTCTCGGGTCTTAATGCAATTACAACGAATTTTAACACTACAATAGACCTTTATTGTAATGTAAATAAAGTGCAAGTAAAAAACCATCACATTTATAATGAAATTTGCTTCTAACATGCATCACAAAATCTTAAACATGAATTCTACTCATTACAAAAGAAAAGTAAAATGAAAACAACGACATAATCTTCTCATACCATTATTTCCAAACAAGAAGAGAGAGTAAGAAACACATCACAAAGCACGAAGAAAACACAACGGAAAACTTTATTTAGCCAAAGCAAAACCACTAGATAAGTGTTTACAAAACCATAACATAATGAAGAACACAATACTTAGTTTTTTCCCTCTGAAAGAAAGAAAAAAATCTCTCCCACAAAGTCTCCCATCGATTCATGCAATGTTAGAATATTTCCTTACAAATTCTCTCAAAATCCCCTCTTTAATCTCTCCAAAAGGGTAGAAATCTATATTTCTACTCCTATTCTAAGATCTATAAACAGTATCCACATTGTTCCACTCACACACACACTTTTTCTGACATAAAATCACTATTATAGTGTAAGGACAAATTTCTCAAGAGATGCCTCAAGCAACCTTCCAAAATTTGTCCAAATTCAATGTACATGGGCAAATAACCATCCCTGGAGTTGTCAGCGCCATTTTTGGGCCCTGTCGGTGCCGTTTCTTGCCG
>NW_018164458.1:384716-388804 GCF_001263595.1 Phalaenopsis equestris
TGCGTTGTGTTCCTAACAGATAGCCCTACAAAATAAGCATGAAAACAACCTTCCTTTAAAGTGTAATCTCATTCAAAAATATGCAAGAAGTGTAAAAAAGATTAAGCATCAAAAGGCTTATCGAAAAGTGACAGGACAAAATTTCATTTCTTGCTCGTTTTTGCTCCAAATTGCACCGTTTTTGCATCTTTTTGCTTCAATGACCATAATTAATCATATCTGCAACAAAACATCAAAAATACCCTTCTTTAAAGTGCAATATCATCAAAAACAGTGTAAAATAGGTATGAAAATTTCAACATATTTTCCTTTGGTCACCTATAAAATTCATATAGAGACATAATCATGATAGAATGACTGCAGGGGAAAGTAAATCTAGCCTAACACATGCTTGCAATAACATTAAACTAAAAGGAAGTATACTCAATTTAAAATTTTATTTTTCTTCCTACCCCTAAACTTGATTTTTTAAAATGTATAACATTCAGTAAAAAATATATAAGTAGGAAGAAAAATAGTTCAAAAATTTTATCTACCACAAATGTCTATAAAAAATATCTACAATTATTTATCAGGATAGAAAACATGTATTAGAAAGTAAATCTAAAATAAACATGTCAGAATGAAATTAATTAAACAAAAGTCTAACTAGCATAATAGGTATCAACATAGCAATATAAAAATGTTCTTCACGTTTTATATATTATTATAATACAAACACAAACCCATAAACAAGATAAATGAGGTCAATTCTTACTCCATCTCATCGCATCTCACTAACTTACTTCCAAATTCTAACAGAATCACTACACATATATATTGAGTACTTATAAATGATTTTATAGATTTTAATCCCAAAGATAAGATTATCCCTGATACAATGGGTCGCGAACACCAACCTCAGGTGTTGTCATATCCCATTAATTAAGCACCTCTAGTAGTTATAAGGATAGTGTAAAATCATCCACATGTTACTCATTAAATAGGTTAGCTACTCTTATCATTATCACTCTTATCAAATGAAAACAAAGTTAGTGAAAGGAAGTAACAAAATTGAGATGGAACTTTCACTCTCTTCTAAAACTCAAGTCTGATTAAGACCCAAGTTGTAGTGGATTAGGCAATCTAACTAATACAAGAGAACATACAAGTCTAACCATAATAAGAAGTTAAGAAATCATTTCCCTCATAACACACAAAAAGCAAATCAAACCACTAACAATCCAAACATCTACCAAACATCAATCAAACTAATCAATCCACACTAAAACAAACACAATACAACACTAACAATCATAACTCTCAAGCACACTAAATCAAACCACACAGATAACTATGAGTTGCCTCCCATAAAGCTCTTGGTTTAATGTCGCTAGCCCGACAAATGATTCCACCTAGATCAAAATTTCAATTAAGTAATCCTTGATCAATCGCCGAATCTTTTCCAGATCCAGGGATTCTTATAAAATCCTCAAATTTAAATTTTCCTTTCAGCTATTCCATTTTAGATTGATTCATAGCATTGTTCCTTATATTTCCTTCTAGATACAATATTCTTTTATTAATTTTCTCAATATTAATATTATTCTTAAAATTTATAAGAAATGAATCTCTATAAGATAATTCAAGATCTCCCAAATTTTGGATCAGATTCTCTTTAGATAATTCAGATTCTAGATCAAATTCTATTAGAATACTCTTCTATTTCAAGTTATCTTCTAATTCTTCCCCTTGGTACAGAGTAAATAAGGGAGGTGGTTTTTCTATATTTATCTTAATTGATGAAATAAGTTTTTCTAATTCCTTAAGAAATTCTTCCATTAGTTTTTGAATCTTCTAATCCTCATCTTTCACATCGAAGCTCTTCTGAAACATATTTTCAAATTCTCTTCTAAATATTTGTTTGATAGTTTTATATTGCTCATCATTCAGCTGCTTAGGGTTTATCTCAGGGTCACTAGATAAAATCTTTGGGGGTAACTGTTAATTACATTAATAATCTGCCCCAACATCAGAATCTCATTCATTTTATTTCTATACCACATAATATGCCATTTAGTGACTTTGAATAACTCTTTCATAAGAGATCTTTTATTGATTTCATCATTCAATTTAGGTTCATCTTGTGATTGAGTCGAATATGAAGATATAAAGACTGGTGGTGTAGATGAATTCTCTATATAGTTAGGGTTTAAAATTGTATGTGGTATATTCATTTTAAGTTCATGAGATATTTCAACAGATGGAATTAAAAGTTTATTATTTTCGGTAATGTCCATCATTTCACACCTCTCCTGAAGATATATGCAGTTTTTTTAAACAACATTTTAGACTCATCATGAAAGTCCATTTCGATCTCATCTGTTAACTTACTCTAAAAACTTTTTTTAAAATAGTCTTTATTTAGATAATCAATTTCATCTATCCAAAAACAATCATTATCTTTTCTCTCAGCTGGATACTTCATAGCCTTTAAAACATCAAAAGTGACTTCTTGGTCATTGATATACCAGTCATTAATATTCATAATCAACTCTCCTTTTTGTCATCTATCATAGCTTGTCCTGTAACAAGAAGATGTCTCCCCAAAATAATTGGATTTTCTTTATCTTCCTCCATATCTAATACAATAAAGTCCATAGGAAAGATAAATTCATCCATTTTAACAAACACATCTTCTATAACCCCTTTCGGATAAATGATAGATCGATCAACTAACTGAAGGGTTACAGTCGTGGGAGAAATATCGGCTAAACCTAAGCTTCTAAATATAAATAGAGGCATCACATTGATGCTCGATCCAAAATGACATAAAGCTTTTCCACATAATCTTTCTCCAAATACACAAGGAATTGTTAAGCTAGAAGGAAGTTTAAGTTTCTTTGGAAGCTTTTTCTGAAATATAGCGTTGCACTCCTCACTTAGTGCAACTGTCTCGTAATCCCCAAATTTCCTTTTCTTGTTTAATATCTTCTTCATAAATTTTGCATTACTTGGCATCTGTTCTAAAGCTTCAGCAAAAAAAATATTTATCGTTAACTTCTTAAGTATGTCCATGAAATTTGAAAATTGTTTATCCAGCTCGTGTTGTCTAAGTCTTTGAGGAAATGGAGATGGTGGTTGATCCCGATATTATTTTATATGTATAATTTAAGAAGTTGACACCACTTGTTGAAGATTTTAATCCCCGGTAATGACGCTAAAATCTTGATCCTGATATTTTGTATATGTAAGGATTTATGAAGTTGACACCACTACTTGAAGATTTTAATCCTCGACAACGGCGCCAAAAACTTGATACCTGGATACTCAATGCTTATGCACAATATATCAATAGTTTTGATGGTATTTTTGACTTATATTTTTTTTATTTTACAACAAAACCAAAAACTTGATCTTTAAGAAAAATAAGAATTTAACTTTTTAATTTATATATATTTATATTGGGATACTACGCAAGTATACATATCGTTATCATTTAATATAGGACTTTTTGATTAAGATCTGAATATCGAACCTACATGGAAGATTATGCAATATGCACTTTTTAGAAAGTTTTTTCTATTTTTAAAAAGAAAATTACTTAAACTAAAAATGATTTTTGCAGGAATTTAAAATTTAAATATTTTTGATATTTTTGATATTTTAACGTAATAATAACAACTTAAAAAGATAATTAAAGTTTTTGTAGAAGAAAAATACTTAATATGAAAATATCTTTCTTCTTATCATGAATTAGCAATAAGTATAGGAATTCTGTTGTGGAAGTATGCAAATTGTGTTGTGCCAAATAGGAGCAGTAATATTCTTTACCCTTACTAGAGATGCTATAAAGAACATTAACTAATTTAAAGTTTGAATAGTTTTGAAGACCGGCTTGGCATGGAAGATACTAGCTCTCACTCTAGAGTTCCCTCGATTCCCTCCACCTGGGGGCTAACATTCTTGTATTAGAACCTGGGCTTTAATCTATCTCTTTAAAGTCCTCTAAGTCTACACCCATCAATGAATATTTTCATATTTATTTGCACTCAATCATATGAACTACATTCTCATTCATACAACCTCATGTGATTCTTTCCAATTGT
>NW_018164458.1:388859-391184 GCF_001263595.1 Phalaenopsis equestris
TGAAGTGCATGGATTTAAATCATCACAACCTCTTCCAACATTAAAGATCAATAATCTCCACAACTTCCATCCAAAACTTAAATACTTATCATTTTAAGAAGAAAGATAAAGAAAAATACTCATAATTCATGGAGAAAATAGAACCACACATTAGTTTAAAAGAAGAAATCATTGTCAAACAAACAACAAATCTCGATTAAAACCAAAAGTAGTCTAAAATAAAAAGATAAAAACCTATCTCAAGTCCTCCACCAAACTCTTGAAGTTCCTTTGAATCTCTTCTCTTTCACAATCACTCAAAACAAAATAACAAAAATGATAAAGTAAATAAAAAGTGGTTCCTGAAAATCTCTCAGAACTAACTGTCCGGATAAAAACTTTCAAAACTTACCAATATTTTCATGACTCTTTTCTAAGTCCTCTCTTCTTTCTTTTATAGTTTTCCAAGAGGTGCCTTGGGATTCCAAGAGGGGGATCTCTTTAAAATGTGTCTTGATTTGATGTAGTTGCTCAAGAGACGCATCCTTTCATGATAATTTTAAAGGTTTGAGATATTAAAATATTACAAGTATGTGCACCTTCAAACTTTGGAAGATAACCAATGAGAGGAGAGTAAATTTACAACATGTGCCTACATGTAGAAAGAATTAAAATATTACAACAGATAAGTTTAACATGATTCAAGAGCAATAATAAACTTATTATAAAATACAACCACACCATAGAAACACATAATAATATATTCAGTATATCAGAAAATTAAAAAGAAAATACAACAGCATTGCAGCAGGGAAAATAAAGAAACACAAGTACATCCACATTAAAGAAATAAAATTCTAATCCACATTCTCATCATCATCAACTTCCTCCTCAGAATCTTCCTCCATCAGCCTGCTCTACTAGTATAACTGATAAGGAGGATACACTGGAAACTCCACTTAATGATCTCCTCATATTCTCTGATTTCTTATATACATTTTCACTTAAGCAACATGATAACATGCTTCATGATCATATTTATATTTATTTTGCCAATTAATATGTGTCAGATAGTCCGTATTATCAAAAAATTGGGCCTGATTAATGGAGATATCATCCTCTATGATCTTCAATCACTCTGGCATTAACGTCCTGCTAATATGAGGTCGAGAAGGAGAATAAAAGATAGATGGTCGAGAAGAAGAAAAAGAAGGAACCTGAGAATAACTCGCTTCGGGCCCAAAAATAGCATGCTTATCATATAAATTCACTTTTAGCTTTGCTAATGGGCTTCAATGGGTGAAGTAGCTCCTTTCATTCCATAAATCTAACACCAGAATGTTGAAAGAGAGCAAAAATAGTAGAGGGGTGTCGTAGCCCTAGAGTAGATCCTCCCTTTGTAGCAAAAACAACATAATGGTAGATAAAAGAGCCTATTTTTATGGTTTTCGTAGTATGGATACAATAATTGATAGCAGCTCTATCATGTGTCACGTATCTAAGATTGGTGGATGGAAGAAGCTCGATAGAGATGAAATAATGTCAAGCCTTGGAAGGTGCGTTAAGTTTAGATGAAGAAAAATTGACCTGGTGGTCATTCCTCACCTCCCAAGTTCCTTCCCCATTAGTTAAAAACTTCATAATCTCATCAAGCTCAGTATCAGTAGGGTCAAAGCCAACAAAAATAATGCATTAATGCTTGTTGAAGAAATGTCCACCTACTTTTCCCTCACGAAAACCAAATCATCATAGGCTTCAGGGAGGTTAGCACAGAACTCCCTAATCATAGAAAATTACAACTACAGTTGTACTATAGCAAAAAGCCTTTTAATGATGATCCACAATCATACTTTCTACAACACCTCCAAGGCTAATTAAACCCCATTCTACAATTAGCTTCTTTGATACAAGGAATTCGTTATAACACTCTTGAGCTTTGGAGCTAATTCATTTCTTCCTATCAAAAGAACTTTTACTTTTGCTTCCTTTAGTTTTAGGTCTCATAGGATAGGTAAGATATGTAATTTGTGATGAAATGAGTTAACAAAAATGATGTAGTTGCACTCAATATGCAAAATATGGGCTTAATTAACTCTTCCTCAAGTACTTTCTCTTCTTCTTCTCAGATTTCCGAAACCTGTAATTTTCTTGGATGAACAAGTAAATGCATTAAGAGGTGAAATTTACCTTAAGCTGATGATTTTTACACTTTAATGCCTCTAGATTAAGCACAAATGAAAGGGAGATGGAAGCCCTAAGTATCATCCTCTAATCGTCAGATAACAATCAGGGAGGAGCTCTTGCAAAAATAAGCTAACATGGGAGGCTTAGGTAGTTTTGTCGTGT
>NW_018164458.1:391194-396713 GCF_001263595.1 Phalaenopsis equestris
TTAGGTAGTTTTGTCATGTAGGAGAAGCGGCACTTAATGCCATGATGGTGGAGCCAGGAAGCTTGGGTGCAGTGCTTGGCGCTGGTTTATTAGTGCCTGGGCGTCAGTACACTTCCTAACAGTTTGATGATAGGGCACTGGTGCCTACATGCATGACCCAAGTTTGGTCCTGGTTATTTAAATTGAATGTTTTAATCGTCCTCAAGTCTTTAATCACAACAATAAACACACAAACACTAAGGATAAATTAGGTTAACTCTTCTTCCTTCTCATCACATGTCCCCTACTCCACTTCCTTATTTCTAATGAAATTCTCTTTCATTTGATTGTCAGATGCTTATAAATAGTTTTTGTAAGGGTTATTCTTTATACAAGGTTATTTCTGTTATATTATCTTATGTGTTGACAGTCTATGGTATATCCTTATCCTATAAGATATACACCACTAACAGTTCAAATGAAAAGGTAACCCACAAGCTCCTCAAATGACATATTTATTGAACCACCTAAAGAGAAGAACTACGTCAAAAATAGGAAATAAAGAATTGACATGGACCCGTCCTATGTCCAAACTCTGCATATCTTTAATAAATCTATAAGTTCGATTGAGAACTTAGTTGTAGAGGATTTTGTTGATCCTACTAGTCCCAGGTAACATACATAAGTCTAGTCACAATTAGAAGACTCGAGAATTACTACTCTCAAACCACACTAAAAATAAAGTAATTCAATCACAATTCTAAACAAATAAAGTAATTCAATCACAATTCTAAACTTCAACACAAAATTACAAACAATTCCCATCACAACAAACAATAAAATAACAAATTAAATACAAAAAACAAACTTGGTTTCCCTCCCAATAAGTGCTTGGTTTAACATCGTCAGCCCGACAAATCCAGAATTTACTCAAGTTGACCCAATATTAAAAACTCATTAATTACAGGTTCATCACCACCAAGGTAAGGTTTACATTTTTGTCCATTCACTTTGAAAACCCTACAATTTTTATAATATTTAATATCAATGACATCAAAAGGATACACTTTAATAACAGTGAATAGCCTCAACCTCTTAGAATTAAGTTTTCTAAAAAATAGTTTCAATCATGTATTATATAATAAAATCTCCGATCCAGGCTCAAAATATCTCCTAAGAATCTTTCGATCATACAACTTTTTTATTTTATCTTTAGAAATTTTTTGCATTTTCATAAGGTTCTTGTCTAATTTTTTGAGTTCATTTAACTTCAATAATCTCTTCTCACTAGCTTCTTTCGTATTGTAATTGAATTCCTTAACAGCCTAATAAGCTTTAGGTTCTAATTTCACTGGTAAATGACATGTTTTGCCAAATATGAGCCTATATAAAGATATTCCTATATAAGTTTTGTATGTAGTTCTATAAGCCCATAATGCTCATCTAATATCGTAAACCAATCCTTCCTACTATGATTGATAGTTTTCTCTAAAATCCTTCTAATTTCCCTATTATATACCTCTACTAACCACTCATTTAAGGATGATAAGTTGTGGTCATCATGTGCTTAATTTCATACTTAGTGACTATTGTCTCAAGTGGCTTCCCCCATTACTAATAATCATTCTAGGCATATCAAATCTACTAAAGATGTTATTCTTAAAGAATTTAGCCACACTTTGAGCATCTGATATTGCTTCAATCCATTTTGAGACATAGTCCACAACTATCAAAATATATAAATTACCTAAAGATGGTACGAAGGGACCAATAAAATCTGAACCCCAAACATAAAAATCTCAATATCCAAACTAAAATTTAGAAGCTTTTGATGTTGCTTAGAAATATTGTTTGCTCTCTAACATTTATTGATACCCCCTAGAATGTGCACATACATTTATGTGTAATTACTTCAATTTCAAACTCCAGAGATGACACTGAAGAGTTGATCCAACCTGCATATATGCAGATATTAAATTCCAGGGCAAAAACTTTTCCCAGTTTAATTATGATAGCTAGTATACAAAACAAATATGTTATAGAGTTTAAAATTTAATTGATATTTCATAAACTAGAGGTACTACACATGTGTACGTATCGTTACAAGTAGTATAGGATTTTTTTTAAGACTAGAGTGTCAATCCCACAGGGAAGCAAGGTAAGAATCCCTCAGGTTAATTCTAGAATACTATCGTCAGACTTAAGTTTGGAATGACAATTAATGTTACTTTTCTAATAACAACTCTTAAATACAAGCCTAAATCTAAAGATAAACCTAACTAGAGTAATTGGTTTGGTAAATTTTGAGATGTTAAAAACTACATTTCACGTGCGACAACCTAGATAATGCATAGGAATGAAATGCTTGGGATTTAATGTGGTCAGTAACAAATAGGAGATCATACCTATTCCTTTCCCTCTCCCAAGTGCACAAAGAACATTAGCTAATCTAAAGTTAATTTCCTGATTGATATAATTGTGCTGAGTAGATTCTAGCCTTTCACATTCAGATTACCCAACGTGCTCTCTCTATTAGGACCAACCAGGCCATAGCTTCCAAACTAAAGACTAAATTGATAAATGTTCTAGCATGTCACTCTAGTGTGCTCTCCTCCATCCAAGATTTAGTATGATATTCATTAGTCGGGTGAAATCATAGCCTTCCCGGGTCATTATGTTTCACAATGGATTTTAACATTACAAATGACCAATTTGCAAAACAAATTAAGAACTGGTAAAAATACCATCACATTTATAAAATAAGAGAATTTATAGGCAAATATAAATTCCTAAACATGCATCCAATTCATTGCAAAAGGAAAGTAAAATGAAGATAATGACATAAGAAATAAAAAATTGATATAATTATGTGCCAATAAGAAATATATGTTTGCCTACCCTCTCCTGAGTCTTAGGTATGCTTAGTATTCTATTTGTTTTACATAACTAATTGTCACATAGAAGCTTTTAATAGAAACATATCATGAATTTTCCTTAAAAATTACATTGCCGCCTAAACAACTTCACCATAACCAACTGGATAAGTGAGTGCACTCAAGTTGAGAGATCAATGCTTTTCCGAGTCGTAGTTTCACTTACAACAGATATTAACATAACATATTCTCACTTAAATTATGTCAATAAAGCAAAGGAGATATTACTCATCACATGGAAATAAAAGTTGTTCTATCTTAAAACAAAATTTTCTACTCATGTCACTACTTTATATTAAAAGAAAGGAGGAAAGAAAACTACTCAAGAAGCATGAATCAAACACACCAAAAAATTTCACTAAATCAAAGCAAATGCACTAGAAAGTGTTTATATAATTATAAGATAATGAAAAACACAATACTTAGTTTTTGCCTCTAAAAGAAAGATGTAAATCTCTCCAACAAAGTCTTCGTCGATCCACACAATGCTCGCACATTTCTTTACACATCTCAAAATCTCTCACCAATCTCTCGAGAAATAATTAAATCTATGAATAATTTAATAATAATAGGGATAATAAATAACGATAATTATGCATTAATAATTTATGATCATGACAACAATATGATGGCTTTAAATAAATAATATAATAGTTTCAATTTCAATATGATAATTTGGTGCAGGTATTCCAAAATACATAATTACATGTCACAACTTTACATCAATTTTTCATTCTTTCAAGAAGTACTCTTTTTCAAGTGTCAAAGTAAGAACATAGTTTCAATAATTCTTTTATAGATGAATCACCAAATTCTCCAAAGAAGAAAGCTACCACATAACCATACACCACTTAATGTCAAACTCAAATATAATTTGTCTCATTCATCACTAATTTATCATATTAAATGATAAAACCATGATATATTTAACATTATGATATAAAGATGAAAAAAGAGGGAAATTTTGGTTATATAAAATATTGAATAAAAATATCTCAATGTATGCCATTCATATCCTGAACTAGAATTACTTTAATTCATGCTTTCATAGCCAAGTTATTCATCCATTCAAAATTATTTTTGCCTCTCAAATTATGTATTTGAACTCGTCTCGTGGGTTTAATTTTCTTCCCTTATTTAACTGCACCATGCTTGGCTGACCCTAATACTGATGCTTTCCCTATTTCCTATACAAGACTGCCTCCAAAATCAAATTCCCCTCCATGCTTAACTAACACTATATATATCAACGATTAATTTTAATTTTCCAAATAATATGGAAGAAATATTAAACAGAGATATTATGAAGATATGTTGCATTGCATCTTTCCAAAGTTGCAATTCTTTTGATGAACCTTGCCCATCCCATCTAGTTGGAAGAAAATGAATTGCTTTGATTTTTCTTCCTAAATTGAGATGGTTGTTCCATATAAAGTGTGGGGGATTCTTGCATCAATTTAAAAGGGTTCTAGTTTAATTTAGGGAAATTAACATACATAGCACCAAATTCTTATCCATTTACTTATACACCCAAACTTTAATTTTTTCAAATTAAGCACATTTTCCTATGTTTGAAAAGACGTATGAAAAGGTGGATTGCACCTTTTCCTATAGGTAGGGTGCTTCACGTAAAAATCAAAGTTTGGGTGTGAGATAAGTAAATAAAGTAAAAAATCAAAGTTTGAGTGTGAGATAAGTAAGTGCATAAGAAATGGGTATTATTTATGTAAAAGCCCCCTTTAATTTAACAATTGATTACATACAACATTGGGTTATTTGTGTAAAAACCCCCCTTTAATTTAACAATTGATTACATACAACATTAAATTAAATTAATTATTTGAAAATATATGCATGGCTTAAATAAACTTCCATGGGTAACGAATAAGTATACAACAATAGAAATAATTTATAGCAATAAATATGCATGAATAAATTATCAACATGTCTAAAATATGATAAATTAAAAAAAAAATTAAGAACATTTTAATTTCATCATGATAACTTATAATAATAAAATTAAATAAAAAATAAAAAATAAAAATGTAACTCATGGCACTACTCTACATTAGTCTAATGTACATAATATCTTCCATATACCCTTAAAAAAATGATCAAAATTGCAAATTAGAAGATACCCAAATAAATTTGATGTGCACATAAATTTGTCTTCTATCAAGGAACTAAAAAGTATATTAGCTTCTAATGTTAATGAAATAAAGGATAGATGAATGCTATGTATAAATAATAAATGTAAAATAGAGTCTACAATTATAAGATTATATATATGTATATATAAATGAATTAATTATTTAATTATGTACATGTGTTACATGATATTACTATTTATAGCATTAATAATATGGTTTATAAAATTTTTGCACTATTCACTTCTTTTACCTTCATGAACATCATCTCATTGCTTTTTACCCCAAATCCTATACTTATATGTATGTATAAATGAATTAAATTATTTAATTATGTACATATGTTACATGATATTACTATTTATTAGCATTAATAATATGGTTTATAAAGTTTTTGCACTATTCACTTCTTTTACCTTCATGAGCATCATCTCATTGCTTTTTACCCCAAATCCTATAC
>NW_018164458.1:396813-431158 GCF_001263595.1 Phalaenopsis equestris
CATCATCTCATTGCTTTTTACCCCAAATCCTATACTTCTTTTTACATCAAATTGAGAGCAATGTAGCGGGGCGCTGGCTTAGTTTGATATGAAAATTCTAATTTTTCATAATCTCTCTAGTGAGTTGATTTTAGATTGAGTTTTGTAAACTCGTGAGCTTTCGGGTGCAGTGAACATTGTAAGATAAAGATAATATTTTGAGTAAATTATAATCTTAATTTTGAGTAATAAGTTGAGAAGATTTTATGATATTCGTTGTTTATATGGTTTATGAAAGATTGAAATTTTATGACGACCAGTGTGAGAAAATTTATCGAAATGTGTGTTTGTAATTTGCATAGATACACGATCTCTTATTTAAATAACGAGTGTTTCTTAGTATTATGAGTGTAAATAATTATAAAGAGCTTAGACATGTATGTGAATTATACTTTAGAAAGTTTCTAGTTATGCCGTATACACTAATATTTCATTAAAATTTTTATTTTTAAATTGGGACATCTTATAATTATAGATTACATGTTTATGCAAACTTTCAATTTGCATGTTTATGCATAATATTCAAATATTCTTTGACACAAATTGCATTGAGATCAATAAAGATTATGTCATGAGAGATAGATTGATAATGTTATGTTGTGATAAATACAGGCGGAGCAGTAGGTTACAAGGTGAGCTTCTATAAGGGAACCGAAATCACGTGATTTTGGCCACATTGAGTTCATTTCAAAAAAACATTTATCTCAATTATAAATTCATTAAAATCAATTTACATTAATTTTTTTTTTAAAAAAATTAAATTACATTTTTTTAGATTTATGGATTGTTTGAAATATATGAAAATTTGATGAATTTCATTTTAAACTTCTGTTTATAGTAGGTTCTCATTGTTGTATTTTAAACTATAGTAGATGTGTTTTCAAAATGCCACCGCATTAAATAAGCTGTTCCAAACGGGCCCTAAATCTTTTTGACGACAGAATAAATTCTATTTATTTTAAGAAAATTTATATAGCACATCATTTTTATATATTTACATATATAATATTAAAATTTTTAAAAATATATTTTAAATATATTTAGATCATAATGAAAATTGTTAATTATTTATTTCCTTTTCAAGCCTGTATTCAATATTTACATCTGACTTTTCAACAGTTTAAACCGATTTCAGATCTGGACGCGACAGGGGTAATTAGGGTTTTGCTCCGTCTTCCCTGCAAACCCTAGCTGTGAATCTTCCTGCATGGAGCACGGCACGGACGGCGAGCGGGCCAGTTTTCACGGCAACGAGGTGATCTCTGCCGTTCAGGATGAGGAGCAATTTTCTGGGGACGAAGATGATTACGATGACCTATACAATGACGTCAACGTTGGAGATGGCTTCTACCAGTCCTCTGTTCACCGTAGCGAAGATTATACGGGCAATTTCTCCAAGGAACCAGAAAAAAAGAGAGATCCGTCACCGCCGCCTCCGAATCCCCCGCTCCCTCCTCCGCTATCGCGAGCTCCTACTGTAAACATTAACGTTCCGATCAACGCCGGAGAACCAGAGGTAGAGGTGACGTTCAACAGATCCGGATCTTTCCAAGATGGAATTGGCGGTTTTGCTTTGCCGGCGAGGCATGTGACATCTTCTAGTGAGGTTAGGGCTGATACGGGGCAGACTTCGGGTAGGCTTGGTGAGATTCAGGGACATCCTAGTGGAAATACCTTTGGGAACAATGGATTTCAGAATCAGGGAAGTGCGTTTGACAACGAGGGTTACCTTAGGCAAGGAACAGCTAGTATTGCCACCACTAGCAACAATCCCACCCCTGTCACCTCTGCAGGAGTTGGAGGAGTTGCAGCAGCTGGAGCTCCAGCTGTTTTAGGAGGGAATATAAATGGTGCTGGAGGAGGTGGGACCACCACTCTTTTTGTTGGAGATCTTCAATGGTGGACAACCGATGCTGAGCTTGAGGCCGAGCTTTGCAAGTACGGAGCTGTGAGAGAAGTGAGGTTCTTTGATGAGAAGGCTAGTGGAAAATCGAAAGGATATGCTCAGGTTGATTTCTACGATCCAGCAGCTGCCGCTGCCTGCAAGGAGGGTATGAATGGCCATATCTTTAATGATAAGCCCTGTGTTGTGGCCTTTTCATCACCACATGGTGTTAGACGGCTTGGAGAGGGGCATATGGTTAGAAACCCACAAAACATGCCCCAGGCCCAACCACAGTCTGCATTTGTGCAAAAGGGCAGAGGAGGAGGAGGTGGAGGAGGAGGAGGAGGAGGTCATATAGGAGGGAATTTTGGAAGAGGGGGTGGTGGTAATTGGGGAAGAGGTGTGATGGGCAATAGAGGGCCAATGGTGAATATGAGGAACCGTGCTGGGCCTATTGGTGGTAGAGGTATTATGGGAAATGGTGGGATGGTAGCGCCTCCACCTGCAGTGCTACACCCAGGTGCCATGTTGGGACATGGATTTGATCCCACCGGTTATGGAGCATCAATGGGTAGAATGGGTGTTGGGTTTGGAGGATTTCCTGGGTCTGCTGCTGGTGCATTCACAGGAATGATACCTTCTTTTCCCCCAGTAGTGGCACCTCATGTTAACCCAGCTTTCTTTGGAAGGGGGATGGCCCCTAGTAGCATGGGAATGTGGCCAGATCCTAGCATGGGCAGTTGGGGCGTTGATGAACAATCTAGTTATGGGGATGATGCTGTTTCAGATCAGCAATATGGGGATGGAAATCACGGAAAGGATAGAGGTGCTAGTCGCGATTGGTCGAGTACTTATGACAAAAGGCAAATGACTGATAAAGACATGGGATCTGGGTCAGAATGGTCTGAGAGGAGACCTAATGAGGAAAGGGATATGGGTCGGATGAGGGATCGAGATTTGGATAGAGATAGACAAAGGGAAAGGGAGAAGGATAGGGAAAGGGACCGTGAGAGGGAGCGAGAAAGAGAGAGGGATAGGGATAGAGAAAGAGAACGGGACAGGTATAATGATGATAGAGACAGACATTTGGAACACTACAGGCATAGGGAACATGAATTAGAGAGGGATGGTGAGTGGGATAGAGGACGATCATCCAAGGTTCGAAGCAGCTCACGGGAGATTGAGAATGTGAAGAGACGCCGACCATCTGAATGAGCGGGGCCCTTAGCAGTTTTCCTTGGCATAAGATGCTGCTATTGAGTTTTGCCCTTGACATGCTTGTGGTTTAATGCTCATTGCATATTTTTGTCGAGGATTTTTGCAAGGGCTTGGCTTATACACTAGCTGGAAGCGTAAGTTTTGCTAGTCTCTCTTTGTTGATGTTACAGCATATGTATAGCTTTTCTCTATTATTATTTTCATTGCTTAAATAGTTGATTCTATGGATATAACTGGTAGCATTTCCTTAATAATGTTTAGTTTTCATCTGTTTTCTCCTAATATTTTCAGAAAAAAATCAAGCTCTATGTGTATGCTGCTCAAATCCCATTAATTCTCTATGTAGTAATGGTAGTTTGAGGTTTGAATTTTGCTTAGTTCACTAATTTATTTTGAAAACTAATCATGCGTTATGCTTCTATCATCACTGCATCTCCTTTTTATTTGTTGAAAACTGCAGTGTTGATTTATCATTATTATAATCATGGAAATGGTGTAGATGAGATATTATGGACGTTGGGGTATAATTGGTTATATATAATACTTTTGAAAAACAGAGTATGATGATTCAATCAAGACATATGCATATTTCTTCATAGTTATTTAGATACATTCATGCTTACAATTATCCATGGATGGATTCACCTTATATCCATGCTACTTCGTACATGCTGTAAAAAAGGCCAAGTAGTCGGACAAACCAATAATATCACACTTTTTTCTGTTGTTCACACATTGTATTCACAACAATGGTACACAAAATTCTATTCAATTTTATTGGGGTAGCGATTATATTATAATATTTTAAATTGGATATTGCATATGGTGTATTTGATGTGGTATTTTTAGGATCTATTGATCTTAATTTATAGAGTGAAACACCTAGGATATCTGTCTATCTCACCTTTTTGAAAATGATTCGATTCATAATTATTTTTCATGTTTTTATTTTTCTGAAAATTTTTTATAAGTTGAATACTTGAAAGTTTCATTTCTTTTATGGGTGTGGTCTTAAGCTAATGCAATGATGAGTTTCTCTTCTCAATGAATTTCTGTACTTGCAGAACAAGATCCAGTATTATATGGGTCATTTACTATTTTTTTTATTCTTTTGTGTCCTCCAAATATAATCTGAAGTAGAACTATGCTTCCTAAGTTGTGTATGTCTACTCAAGTTCAATGGCTTTCATATAGGGCGTTCAATGTTAACTGGAGCATGGTGTATCGAGAACACTGTGTGCTCACATATCCATGCCATTGAAGGAAATTGAGATCTCACATGTTCATGCCGAGGAAATCATGATTAGTTGCGGAAAAAGGAAATTCTATTGTATATATTCAAAGCAGGAGGTTTTTTTTGTATTTGGTTAATTTTAGGTATTTTTAAAGTTTTTATTAGGCTTTTTTCAATTTTTTTTCTTAGTCTATTTTATATATTGGGTTACTTCAAACAAGTTGAATGGATAAGAAAAAATTTGTATCATCCACATTATATTAGAACCTCAGTAATTTTTTTACTGTTTCTTCATCTTTACCTTCATTTCTTGACACATTTCAGTCTTCAACATCATCTCCCTATGCGTTTAAGCCTTCATCATCCGATGCGAAGCCAAGCAATTTTATCTTGAATCTTCCAACTTGATTCCAATCTTTGCTCAACAAAGTTCCGCGTCAATGTTCAATTATATTTTGTAGTTCTTCATCGCACCAACGCTGATGCTTAGCAGCAGGTATTCGACCTTTTCAATTTTTCCAGCTGCTAGCGCTGTTCGCTATGTTGACATCAATTCTGGAGTCAGCTACCTTCTCCTCTTCTATATCAATGTAGAGTCCACGGCATAATATCAAGATCTTGTTCTGTTTTCTATTCTATGCTCTCTGTACATTCCATAGTCAATTTACCTAGACAGGTTGTTGGGCTGTTTTGGAAAATCTTTCTACACTCAGTATGCACCCCTACAATTTCTTCTTTTCCAACCATTACCGACATTGACATTGATTTCTCTCTTCATCTTTGATGCATAACTTACAAAACCTGCGATGTTTCTAGTATCCAATTTCATTGAGCAATGACTTCTATCTTTGCTTTCCTCACTTCATTGCTGTATTCACTTTCCTTTACAGCAACTTGCATTGCTGTTGCTCTTGATGGTCCTTGCTTCTACTCATAATCTTCTGTTACAACCACAACTTTCATACAAGAAAAGAGAAAGGCCAAAGGCTCTTTAAAATTGTGCAATTTTAAGCATGACTCAGGTTAGGCCCAAATAAATATCGTTAAGGATACATCTCACAGTGGCTGAAAGAATTGTCCCAATTATTTAAGGCATGCTTTGAGGCACATATAATGAGGTGTATGTTGTGATTTTTGGGGTTTCATTGGTGGTGTGGAGCCTTTATTCGATACCCTACAGCTCAAGTAGTATTAAAACTAGACCTAGATCATATAAAGAAGAAACAAATGCATGAAAAATGGTTTGTAGATGTTAAGAATTGAGTTTAATTGTCTTAATTATTACAATAGAATTATCTCAAAATTATTTTTTTGATAAAGGAACAAGAACAACAAGAGTCAAGAAGAAGTAACATAAAAAGTTAGTATTAAACAGTATGAAATGAAAAACAAAAAGTTAAAGAAGTTTAATATAGTCATTGTTTTAAATAATATTATTATTGGATTTTATTGATGAGGAAAGAAGGAGATGCAAAATGAATGTGATGAAGTGAATTGGGAGGATGTTGATGCAGGTGAGGATGTGGGAGGCGAGAAAAAATTTAGCTATGATGAAGATTCTAATGAAGATTCTCTAAATTATTGGAGTGGAAAATGATCTTCTATTTGAAGTCTAAAGTTATAGCTAGTTTGTTATGGGAAATGTTTTTTTTTATTTATTTTAAACTTCTTGTTTATGTTTATTTTTGAATCATAGACTATTTGTTTATTATTGTGTGTTTGCATAAATAATTATGTACTTTGGCATTGCTGGGTTACTCTCAAATCCTTTATAGGAATGAAATCAAGCTCAATTTCTAATGTTGTTACTTATTATTGAGTCAACTGGAGAATTAAACTAAAGTTGTTTGAATTGTCATGTTTTTTAATCAATATAATAATTTCATTTTGTGGCTTCTGCCTCTAAACACCGTGAAATTTATGCCTCTCACAAAAAAGAAATACCGTAGTACTTGATTGCGTAATTTCAAACATTGGTCAAAGCAATATCGAAGACTCCACAAATATACACTTGATTAGTTAATAATTTTATCGAAAGATCTTGAGAAATCTTATGTACTATTTGATTGGCACGTTCAGGTAAGTTTCCAGTGCACATTGGATTAATGTCTCGAACAAATTTGTCAACTCTTGGGTATGGACTTTGTTGTTATCAATTATTTGACTTCCTCATCATAGAATTATTATATAAAATTCGATTCGAGCAGTATGAAAATTGCCTTAATATATGAGGTACCAGGTATTTTAGGGTTAGGATTTTGAAAAGACAATTGAACGTGCTAAAAAATAGAGTTATTCTTATTGTCCTGAAGCACAAAGTAACCATAGTGATAATAGGGTTATTTTTTAACATGCTTTTCTAATAAAGATAAATTTTTGGCTTTATCTTTCATTTATCATTTAGGCCCTTTTAAAATTGTTTTTCCTTCCTGAGGTAGAGTGCTTGATTTAGGAATTTTATGATTTGATGCATGCGAGTTTACAAAACATCGATGCGTTTTTTTCCCCTTCAACAGTAAAATAAGTTTAGTTCTTTTTTCTCTGCTGCTTTGGGTTTCTTACATTCTTTCCAATGTTTTTGGAGCATGTTGTTTTCTACCATTCATTGATAATTGCACTAGTGTCTCCGTAGTTTTTCTGCTGACGTAAAAATTGAATGTACGTTTTGCTCTTCCCAATTTTTATGTCATGACACAAAACTAGTTTGGTCATTCATGTCAATTCAACTAATTTGTATGATAATGTTAGGGATTATTTCTTTCAGTACTTGACTCCATAGTTTTATAATAAATATTTCTTTATGAGTCGTTATGTGTAAACCCTCAACAAATGGAGTTATTGAAAGAAAAAATGATCATCTTTTTTATACGACGAGAGCATTTCTACTTCAATACAATTTACTTGAGTGTTACTTGGATGAAGCAGCTCTGATAACAAGCTGTATTAATAGTTTTTCTTTTAGATTAGAGTCTTGACTTAAAAGATTCCTATGGAAATGCTGTCACATTTTTTTTAATGATTTAAAAATGCTGGGAGGCATCTTTTGCTCATATTCATAGTTCAAAAAGGGAAAAACTTGATCCAAAGGCTATCAGTTGGGATTTTTGGGTTATTTTTTTAGCTCAAAAGTGATATAAACACTACTATTCTCCTTTTAAGATATTTTGTAACTCGATCAATGTCACCTTTTATGAAATAAGATTTTTTTTTTTTGACTTTTTTCTACTTTTTATGTTCATGGGGAAGATCTAGTAGTGGAAGGAGAGAAGGATTACTCATCTCATTAATCTTTCTTTATCATTAAAATCCAGACCCCTCAGTTCTGAAGCTCATCTCTATATTTCTTATCATATACCAATGCCTCCTATGGAACATCATGCATTGTCTCCACTGCTCTTATGCCTCTTGTTGAAAGGTTCTCTGGTTGACAAAAATATACAAAATTGAAAACATTTCTATACTTGAACTTGTACTATTCGAAAAATCCAACCAAAGTTCTGTAAATTAGTTTACAATTTTTCCACTCTACAAATTTTTTTGTAGCAATTCATATTATAATCTACCCATTGCCATCAAAAACAGAATCTTGGAATGCATAAAGCATCTATTGTATTCATTTTCTCATATTGTACGAGTTATATATTTTTAAACTTCTTGTAGGGGTTTTATTGTAATGCCAAGTAGTATTCTGATTTCTATCATTGGTTCAAAGCTTGATATAATCAAAATTGAAAACAAGTTCTGAATGCAGAGAAAAGACAAAATTTGAGAGCTGGTGAGTTTGCCACGAGGAAAAGGACCTGAAGGGGGAAAATGAGTTTACAATATGAAGTATCAAGGATATGGTTTACTAGAGAGGTACAAATCAACATTGGTAGCTAAAGCGACGTGCATATGGGATTGGTTCTCAAGAGATGTTTGCTTCATTTGCGAAGATGAATATTTTGAGAGTTCTGTTATCTTTTAGCAATTAATTATGGACTATAGCTGAGAATTGTTGCAATTTGATGTAACAGCACTTCTCTGCATGCGATCATTGTTGCAAAGATTTGCATCGAGATTGGATTTGGAAGAAAAATTGCTACCATTCATGTTATGTTAGAGAAGTTCTTGTAAGTAATCTCCAAGGGAATTCTAGATGTTGTACTTCTCTTTGTGAGAACCTTGTAACATGGAGAAGTAACTTGTAAAATATGGTGATGATATCAATTGTTGAAGTTGAGTTTTAAGCAATGAATCAAAATGTTTGTAAATTATTGTGGTTGAAAATCATTCTAGTTGAGTGTGATGACCTTATGATTCTTTATTACGATAATAAGTTTGTAATCACTATTGCTTGCAATTCAATGCAACATGGTAAAGAAAGCATATAAAGGCTGAATGACATGCATCTTCTTATCGATTTGCATCTTCTAATTGGTAGCATTCAATGTGCTTATCAATTGATTAAATTGTGTAGTGTTTCAAATAAATGTATTAAAACTTGGAATGGAAAACGTCCATCATCAGTTTAAGGATGAAAATTAGGATACCATGGATTGATGCCAAGTAATGAAATCAGGATCATTTACAGGAAAGAGAAATTTGATTGATATATTCAAATTATGAAGTTTTCTTTTTTTTGTATTTTGATGCAGGTTAATTTTCTTCTTAGACCAGTTTATATATTAGCTTGTATCAATTATTTTGAATAAACAAGAGTGATTTTCATATTCTACACAAACATGGTGGGCTATGGTCACTTTTTATGACATATTGTGTAACCATGTTGTTAAAATTGCCTTTGAATTTATGATTGTAAACAATATTTGTTGAAGGCTGCATTTTGGTGTGTTTAATGTGGTTGAAATTGCAAGATTTTTTTGTCGATGAAGTGACAAAGGTGTGGTGAGTTTTTGAGAAGGGGTGGAGGCTTGGTTGGTAGAGAGATCAACAAGGTTGTGTGGTGCAGTAGAGAGGAGCAAACATGGTAGATCTTTTGATTTGATATGTAGATGGTGATGGAAGTAATGCCATGGATTTGGTTGAGTTGTCTTGGTAAGAGGAAACTCAAGAGCATCTCCAAGGAGGATTTAGGAACATTTGGCACAGCTTATTTGTTGCGGGGCGGTGGGAAATGCTTGATTAGGCGTATTGAACGACGCGGCGACGGTTTTCGAAACATGCCCATAAATGCGGGCCGCAGGCTCAACCCCGTGATCCACATTTTTTGTGTTTCTATTAAATACCTTGCTTCCCCGCTTATTTGCAATGTGTAGTTCATTTTTCCTGTCGCGTCTCTGCCCCACTCCCTTTTTCTCCTCTCTTGTGTCTTTGCCCTAGATATTTTCACCTCTCCTCTCTGATCTCCAACATCGATGGTGTGGGATTGCCTGCGTTTGGCTCCTTTGCTCTTAATTGTCCTCCAATATCTTCTGCCCTTTCTATTTGCAATTTATTTTCTCTTTCTGTGGCTTTGCTTAATGCGGTTTGTGGATCAATGCAGTTTATGGCTTGCTCTTTATTGTTTATGGCTTTTTTGTATGAATTTCTATGCGGGAAGGAGGGGATTTGGAATTTGCATTGCTTTCTTTCCTTGAACTTTGGAGGTTGCTCTTCGGGTTTGCTCTCTATCTCGATTAGGTTGCTTTTGGTGGTTTGCTCTCTGCATTATTGTGGTTTGCTGCCTTTGTGTATACCCAATGAATTTTTTATGTTTATCCATCTTTCAGTTGGGTTGTTTTAGGTGGTTTGCTCTCTTACTTGGATGGATTCTCATTGTGGTTTGCAATCTTTGTGGTAGGCCCAATGAATTTTTTGTTTTGTTCCTCCATCTCTCGATTGGGTAGCTCTCCGTCTCAGTTGAGATGGTTCTCTCCTCACTTGTGATGTTTGTCTGTCGGTGGTAATGATGTGGTGATAGTGGTGGTAGTGATGGCAGTGGTGGTGGGGTGGTGGTAGTGGTGTAGTGGTGGTATGTATGGTGGTAGTGGTGGTGTTGTGGTGGTGTGTTGGTTGTGATGATGTTGTGGTGTGTTGGTTGTGATGATGTTGTGGTGTGTTGGTTGTGATGATGTGGTGGTGTGCTGATGGTAAATGTGTGTGGTGTGTTGGTTGTGATGATGTGGTGGTGTGCTTATGGTAAATGTGTGGTGGTGGTGGTGGTGGAGTGTATGTGTGGTGGTGGTGGTGGTGGTGGAGTGTTGGTGGTAGTGTTTTGGTTGTGTGATAATATGGTGGTCGTAGTGTGTTGGTGTTGATGATGTGGTGGTCGTAGTGTGTTGATGATAAATGTGCGGTGGTGGTGCTGTGGTTGTGTTAGTGTTTGTGTGGTGGTGGTGGTGGTGGTGTGGTGGTGGTGGTGGTGTGGTGTGGTGGTTGTGGAGTGGTGGTGTGCTGATAGATTTCATTTTTTTCTTTTATGTTACCTTACTAGTTGTAGGATTTTAAATGATACTATATGTTTTGATGAGATTAACTTTTATCGTCTGTCATACATTTTTGTTGTTTAGTTCTTTTCTTGCTACTAGTTGTGATGGGTAAGACAAGAAATTGGTCTACCTGTCATGTGCGATACAAACGTGAATCCATATTTTGATAGCTTTGCTCTAAGGTGGAATTGAGAAATAGACAACCATCTATTTTAACAAGGATGACAAGATTAAAAATAAATTCAAGGAAAGCACAAGAAGAGAATATGATAGAATGCAATTGAAAATGAAATGAGATTAATTAAAAAAAGATTAGAAATTGTGGAAATAGTTAAAGAGATGATTCACTAGCTTGGGTTGGGATCCCATAAAATGAACTGTTAATGTTTCAGAAGAATGGTGGGTTGAGAGTTTGGAGGTGAGAATTTATGAAATGTTTATTCCTTCTACCTTTTTATGTCAATTTCAATTACATCAACATATCAATTATTAATTAATTTGTAGTTTGTGCCAACTGCAAAAAGTTCAAGTTCAGTGGCATTGACCCTGAGCTTGAAGAAAAGTTGGACCGTATGTTTGGTGGAGTCGTGACTATAAGTGAATGCATGGGCACCATGCAAGAGAGTGCATACTAACATAGTTGAGCCAAACTGTTGACTCAACTAAAGGTTTCAACTCTTACTTAAATGAAGTTGAATCTATTAGCCGTTCCAAACGTCCTAAGGATGAGAAAAAGAAAAAAATTGTGTGGTTTTTATTAGTAATCAGATTTCACAATTAGTTGCTTCATGCATCAATGAGTTTAACGCATCACATGCAACTTCTATTCAACAAGTTTTGAGAATTCTGTAAGAAACTCCAGAAATTTACTAAGATATTTTTTATTTATTTTCACTGAAGTTGTTAGAAGATCCGATTAGGAGCGAGTTCTTTATGTCGATGACACCAGACTGTAAGGTTAATTATTTACTCTACTTATGTGACAATCAGGATATTTGAATCTTATTTTATTTGTGGGATATCTTTATGTTTGATTGATATGAGGATTTTTTTATGTATCAATGAACACCCTTACTGTGGATTGCAATGTTCTCTATATACTTTACAATAGGAGCATAGCTGTTGGAGAAAATTTTACATGTGTGATGAATATATCGGAGGAGGATTATGACTTTTTTAGGTGGACGAATTAGTTCAAAGATTCCACTTCAAATACTGATCAGGTGTGTGGTTTTCTTTGAAGAAGAGATTATCTCATGAAATTGATCGTCAACATTTTAAATTCAATATCATGATAATGTTAATTGTTATTTTAGTAGTGTTATTTTTACTTTTGTTTCTTGTGTTACTCATTCTTTAGTGATATATTGGTTTTAGTTGTAATATCTGAACCTATTAGTTTTTGGGGATGCATAAACTAATTTTTGTTTTTACGTATAAGCTATTCAACTTGGACTGATAATATTATAAACTACACAACAATACAAGGGCAGACAAGTCTTTTTATCATAAATAGTTGTGGCACAGTTGCTGTACAACTGCACAAAACAAACAGACACACAATTTCCCCGCAATAACTTATGTGCAGCAGCTTCCTGACACTGTTGTCTCGCCACAACTTTTTAATAAACTACAGCTAGCCCAAATAGACTGTTAGTTTACTATGGAGGGACCATGGCCTTGCATGCACAATTTGGCTCGAGATCTCAGAGCACTTTGAAGCGACAAAAAAACATAAATCTAAATGTTTAGTACATGCATTAATAAACTTCCATATCATGATCTTATAACTAATTTTTTTTGTACTGTTTTTTCAATACATAATAAGTTATGGATAGGCATTCAGAACATATTGAAATGATACTATTGAAAGAGTACCTAAATTAAGCTAAACATTCATCATTACTGTACATTTACCTAACTGTAGATGTTTCACATCTGTTGTAAACAAAACTTCTTCTATCATCCACTTAATCCATTGAAAACTTTTTCGAGAAATAATCATCAATTATTTAGGTTGTGTCTTCATGTTATCATGTTTAAGTCAGAAATTGTAGAGGTTGGCTTTTACTTTCAATAATTATAGATTGGGAGTGTCAATTTTGAAATTTACATGAAAACTCATTTCAAACCTATAACAAAAAAAGCTGTTTGAGCCAACTCGTTTATGATTTGGATTGGGTTTGAATTAGTTTAAATTACTCAAAATAACTGGTTTATGTTGGTGTTAATCCAAAAACATAACTCTTTGAATTAGTTTAAATTTTGTTTTTTTTTTGAGTTTTTTTATGTCTAATTTGGATAATTGTATTTATGTTATTTCAACTTGACACCAACTTGTCATAACTTAAATGATTTTTTATTGTTTTGGTGTTGGATTTTGTTGAGTGGAGTTCAAGTTGAAATACTTACAACTCGTGTATGATTTGGCTTGGGTTTGAATTAGTTTCAATAACTCAAAATAATTGGTTTATCTTGGTGTTAATCCAAAAACATAACTCTTTGAATTAGTTCAAATTTTGTTAGTTTTTGAGTTTTTATGTCTAATTTGGGTAATTGTATTTATTTTATTTGAAGTTGACAACAACTTTTCATAAGTTGAATGATATTCTTATTGTCTTGGTTTTGGATTTTGTTGAGTGGAGTTTAGGTTGAGATTATTTACTTACATAATAAACATGTCATGTTCGGGTTGATTGGATCATGTCAGATCATTATTGAGGTGGACGCAAACATGCCCTTGGGCTTTAATCTTCATTACTTAGTATGATCATAAGCATTACTTGGCAATTAGAGTTATGAAACATAATTTAATCATAACATTCAAGTTAATAATAAGAGCGAATCTTATCATATCATAAGTTATAATTTGTTATGTACTTAAATCATTTGTTTCAATTGTATTGTCTAAAAAAATTAATTGACCAGTAGTCGATATATCCTCCATCAAATATAGTGGGACATAGCTTTTATTTTTTGCTGCTGTTTGTAGTGGAGATGTGCCTTACTCACCATTTATCAATGCATCCCCTATCAACCTATTGTGGTGTAGCTCATTCATGGGCTATTGCATGTAGTTGAAAAGGTTAATGCTAAAGTATGTTTAACATCCCTAATTAGTACTATTCTTGTTTTAAAAGGTGCCCGAGGTTTGTGCCTCAAGGTGTGCCTCAAATTAAGGCTCACAAAGCTCACTTCAAGGCTTAAGCTCTCTATCATTAATGAAACTTAATACCTTTTTTAAGTTTTATGCCTAGAGCCATTTAAGATGGTGTCTCAATTAACTTGTATAAAAAATATATATACATATGTTATGAGATTTTATTATGTTATGTTATATTATATTATATTATGCTTGTTTTTGACATACCTGTTATAATAGTTTGAAATAGTTAAAATATAGTTTAAGTATGATTAGTGACAATGTTATTAATTTGATATTTTATTTTAAGTGGTATTGGATCTAATGTTAATTGGTATAGGAAGTGAAAAAGGAAAATATCAGTGATTAAAGATGATTTAGGTGACAGTTTATATAAAACCAAATGTTGATGATGATAATTATCAGATATGATGTTTTTTTTTTAAGATGAGGAAAGTGAGGAAGAGGCCGCTGTATAGTTTTATTCTTATTGTGTTATAAATTTTTTAAATGAAATTACACAGTTTATATAGTATAAATTACCTTGAATCTCATTTCAAAATTTCATTTTATATCAACATGTAAGATTATTTTCTTATGAGAAAAAGAGAGCATCAAGAATTTAAATATTGTAGGGCATTTCATGTAAAAATTCAAGTACTCAACATCGATTATGAATTTTGGATTTTAAGATGAGTTTGAAGATACAAAATACAAGGAAATATTCTCATAAAATTAGATGAGACATCTAAAAGTCAAATATAATTATTTCTATGAGTAAACTTCAAGATTTTAAGATTTAAGATGTTTTTGAAGGAGTGACAAGTGTTGTTAAACAAGTGGCAAAAGATGTAATTGGAGAATCAAAGGGAAAATTTTTATAAATAAAAATAGTTGGTGATTGAATAGTAATGTGTAAGAAAAGATAAATTATAAGAAGTTTTGTTATAAAACTTAGTTTAAATGTAAAAGTTTAGACAACTGGAAAAAAAGTATAAGGTGGCCGGTGAGGAATCTAAGAGAATAATTTATGATGCTAATAATTCTGCTTTTAGTGATGTTTTTAATAAATTAGATATTAAAGAAGGTGGAAGAAATATGTATAAACTAGTCAAACAAAAAGAAAAGAAAAGTATAGATTTAATTCAAGTATATGGTATTAAAGATAAAAATAAAAAAAGTGTTTTTTAAGGAAGATATTTAACATAGGTGGCTGAAATATTCTTATAAACTTCTCAAAAATTTTTATTTTACCGTCGCATTAGTTAAAAAGAAGTTAAGGAGATTTTAAAGAAAATTAAGGGGGAAAAATCAGTAGGAGTTGATGATATCTCAGAAGAAGTGTGGAAATATTTAGGAGATTTAAGAATTTTTTGGCTTAATAAACTTTCTAATATCATTTTAAAAGCTAAAAAGATGCTCGAGAAGTGAAAGAAGAGTATTTTGTTTACCAATTTTAAGAATAAAGGGGATTTATAAAAGTTTCCAAGTTATTGATGAATTAATTTAATATGTCTTACATTAAAATTGTGTTTGAGAGTTATTAAACACTAGTTAATATGTGAAAGTTTTTTTGGAGAGTTCTATAAAATAAACGTGTTGATATGACATATATTCAATATTCAAGTCATTAAATATATATGTATAGTAGAGTTGTTACTTGTGTTCGAATAGAAGGACGTTGACCAAGTATTTTCCTATTCAAGCTCGATTACATCGACGATCAACTTTAAGCCTATATTTTTTTGCTTTGATTATGGATGCATTCACTAAATATTTACAGGAGGATATACCTTGGTGTATGCTATTCAAAGATAGTATCCTTCTTATGGATAAGACTAGAGAAAGAGTATAGGATAAACTTGATTTATGGATGTCTACTTTAGAGTTCGATGGCTTTTGTTTGAGTAGATCTAAAATTGAATACATGGAATGTAGTTTTAGCAGTAGTAGATCTACTGATAGAGTTGTAACAATGAATGATCAAATCATTAGAAGGAGTGAACGTTGTAGATATCTCGAGTTTATTGTTCAAAGTGATGGTGTGATCTAGATGGGGAAGTTACTAGTAGAATTCAAGCTGAATGGTTAAAGTGAAGGAATGCATATGACCTATTATGTGATGGAAAAATATTACTTAGACTTGAAGGAAAATTTTATAAAATTTTGGTGAGGCAGAACTGGAATACTTTGTGGCACAAAAGGTTAGCTTATAAAAGAGAATGATAAAACTAAGTTAAATGTTATTGTGATGAGAATGCTTAGGTGGATGAGCGACTTGATTCTTAGAGACAATGTGAAATGAATATATCCGTGGAAGGGTTATTATAGCTCCATTGGCAGACAAGACTAGAGAGAGTCATCTTATATGATTTGGTCACATTAAACGTCGACCATCTGATGATCTGGTTTGGATAGTAGATATTTTAGATTCGACCTATGTTAAGGTAGAGGTAGACCTAAAAAGACTTGGGCATGTTGTATAAAAAATGATCTTAATTTATTAGAATTAAATGAAAATATGATACTCAATAGGACAAAATGGAGAAAAAGATTCATGTAGGCAACCCTACTTAGCGGGATAAAAGGCTTGTTGTCATTGTTGCTGTTTGTATTTATGATTTATGTATTTATGAATGTAAACTAAATCGATATATTAATAGTTTGTTATATTTATATTTTTTTTATTTTTTATTTTTTAACTTTGAGCCTTTCGCCTCGATCCGCCTTGAGATTTATATCTCTCATTTCCAAGGAAAAATGTCTTTGATTTCAATTTTGCCTTTTTGAATCTTAAGTACCATAAAGAGGGAACTTTATATATGAGTTTGCACATGAAATCTTTTTTTTTAATTGCTTTTACATTCTTTTCAACACACTATTTTCTTATCATAAAGATTGCATGAAACAGTATATGCTTTACTTTAGGTTTGTTTGGTTTGCTGAAAAATAATGCAATATAAAATGAATGTAATACAAATGTAATGTAATGTATTTGAAATACTTTGGAGTTATTTGGCTCACTGAAAATTAAACGTAAGATTTTATATTTTTTTGGTTTGGTTTTAAGTAGATTGAAAACACTGTATTTTAAAATATATAAATTATTACTGTCTGGTTGTGGGAAGGAGGCCGATGGCGGCGACAACGATGAGGAATGGGAAGTTGGCGGCAGGCGGCAGGCGGAGGCAAGAAGCGGCGGCGGCGGGCTGCAGTGAGTGGCACATGTGGGCGGTAAGCTGAGGGTGGGCAGCGACAAGCTGACTATGGCATGTCGAGGGCTGCGGGCAGGCCAGTGGGCTATGGCGGCGACGTCAGATGGGCGACTGTGGGCAGCGACAATGGCTACCAAAGACATGCGATGCGACTGATAGCATTTTACATTGATGAATGGTTTGAATCTCAAATTTTGCCAAATATCTATAGTGTAAATTTTAAATTCATTCATATTTTATATTGTATTTGTAATTTTTCATATCAACACTTAATTCTCTAAAATTAATGTAAAAGAATTACAATACACTATGAATCCTTCCAACCAAACAAGCCCTAAAAAACTTAACTTAATATGGATATGTACACATCAGTCCAAACAATCTGATTTTTTTTTTTTTTGCATGAAATGAAGTATTCTAAATTTTCTTAGATATAATGTCATGACAATGGTATGTCTTATGCTTATAAAAGATTATGTATAATAAATATATCCCTTACATGCATTAGGTTAAGAAGAACTTAAATGTTAGTCTTATTTTTAAACAGGATTATCAATTTTTTTTTATTATTTGAATCTATTGTCTCCATAAATTTAATAACTGAAATCATATATACATTAATACGCAAGGCATTTTTATTAGCAAACTTGAATTTTTATTTAATGACATAATCTCTTCAAACCATAGCTTAATTTGCTCTAGGCTGCATAATTTGTTATTATTAAGGATGTCACTTAACTAACTCAAAAAATTTTCTTAAGCATAAATATTTAATTAATTAATGCCCTCTGTATATAATTTCTTACTACACTCCATCTTAAACGGAGGAACTGCTGACACTCTAACTTAAATTCTGTTTTTGATTTCAATTTATGACTATGAAATCCTTTAGATATGTAGATTATGAAGGTAATAGCATTAGCTGGTGATATATTTAGTCAATGGTGCTTTAAGTTTCAAAGCCTCCTAAAACTTTGCTTAGGATTGCATGCAAACTGAAAACCCATACATAATTTTTTTTTTAAATGTTATTCTTCTGAAGATAAAAATTTAAACACATTACATAGGGTTAGGGCTTATCTTACCTCGAGCCAAAAGAGAAAATGAAGGCCCTTCATCCAACCTAAATTTGCCTCATGCTCATTGTTGTTGTGCTTTCTCATTCATCTCTTTGCTTGACTAAAGCCTTTCATGAATGCCTGGCCGCAACCGTCCTTACATGCTGCCTCCCTCACAGGCTCTTTCATCTCACCTTGCTCGGTCTTCTCCTCCCACTTCTTGCAATTACTTCTGCTTATCTTCTCTAATATGCCCTCGTTCTCCTATTCTGCTCCTTCTAGCTTCGTCAGATTCATAACCTACTCTTTGAGTTGGTTCAAATATTCAATCTCTCATCTCTTAATATGTTTATATGTACAGAAAAATATTTATTATATTACGTTTTCTGGAGCATTATATGGTAATTTACTATGAATTCATTTAGTTTTATAACGATTCTCAAAATAATTAGATAATCTGTTTGTATTCATTTCTCTTTCCTTTTTTTTTTTGATAAATTGACTCATTTTAAATCAATTTGAGCTTCACAACTTGATTAAGATTTAAAAATTTTCATGCATTAATAATTTAATGTTAATATTTTTAATCAAATAAATATTATTTTGGATATTTACATAGCCGATGAAGTTAGGGATGTAGTACAATTTGGAAGGTCAAGGTTGGGAGGGGTTGTTGGAGAGTTGGGAAATTGAAAACATAGAGCTCCAAAAGCTTAGAAGGTGATTGAACGAGGTGAATCTTAGTCCTTTTTGCTTATCGTTTGAGGGGTGAGGGAGATGGCTAGTACGGGATTGAATTTCAGAGGTGTGGGGCAAATTAAATTACATAACACATATATATCAAATATAAAAATAAAAAAGCACCTCAACAAAGCTAGAAGTTGATTGTCACGCATCAAGCTTCCAAGCAAGGATTCACAAGAAGATGAATTTTATCCTTTGATTAGTTTTATCAAAGATTGTTCTCAATTTTAGTTCTTTTTATTTTTCACTTTTTAATGCATTACACATAATTAAAATTTCGAAACAATAAGGAGGGATGAATGGCTAGCGGTTCCATTGGTGGTGAAGGTGGTTATGCCTTGAATAGTGGAACATTCTACATTGCCTTGTGCAGGATGCGAGGTTATTGATTACTATTTTTTCTTGTATATGTTTTGAATCCATTTGAACTTGCATTCGAATTATCCACGGACGCTTTTACTTTAGCCATTCTTTGGTCTGATATTTATCATGCTTTGGTCTGCACATGAAAAAGTTCTTAGCCTAGTTGAATTTTGATGCGACGTAAATTTACATAATTTTCAATACTAAATATCATGTTAATTATCTTATTTATCATGATATTACACCTGAGATAGGTATTTTTGTTGTTTGTGCAGATTGTCTTAAGACACTTGAAATAGGCAAATTTTTTGGAGCAAAAGATACGAAAAATAAGAGTTTGCAATGAAGCCCACCAGTTTGACGCGTGCGTGCCTGCATGCGCGCGCACGTGCACGCGCGCGCGTGCACATACACACCCAATGGGCGAGCAAGTGCGCGTCGTTGCCTATGGCCGCACACAATCTTTGGATTTGCCAAAACCAGGCGCTGGAATTGCCAAAATTGGCTTCGCCGGTTGCTAAATCCAACTTTGTGGCTCCCTGCTCATCCGTACTTGCACGCAACTGGAATTGTGGGCACTTGCACGTTGCCGTGGTGCATAAGTGCACAATTGCAACCACTTGCCAAATCAAGCCGCACTGGCTTTCAAAATCTAGTTCCCTTCGCGCGCACAAGCGTAATCGAGCTGCGTGCGCGCACCCATGTTGCACGCTGCCACAACTAAAGCCATCACTTGCCAACTTGTCAGAGCTTGCCAAATCCAGTTGGGCTCGCGCACACGTTTATAAGTGAGCCTCACGCGCACCAACCCGCCAAACTCAAAATTTTGGGATTTTGCTAATTTGGAGAAATTTAATGCCTATTTGGGACTTCTAAACCATGAACTAAGTATTAAAGTATTTTGGAGTTGTGCCTCTAAGAAACGCTTTTGGAACTTTTGGGAGATTTCTTCTGTCGCTTTGCTCGAAAAGAGTGTCTTTTTTACTTTGTTTTTTTCATGATTGTTTGATAGCTTTTATGATATTGTAAGGTGAGATTGAGGGCAATTTATATTGTGAGAGATCCATTAATGTTTGTATTGATTGCAATGGACATTGATGTATTGTAAGGGATCGTTTGGCTCATTCTTGAGTTTTCTGTGATCCTTATATCATCTCCCTTTTTTATTCTTGCAATTACAAAGTTTATGTTTGTATTTATCATGCATATTAACTAATTTCATTTCATTTTCCTGTATTATTCTAGTGGATTTCTTGTAATTTTCATACTATAAATTTTTTGTTCCTTTTACGTCTTTTTTTTAGCATGAATGTTTCATCTTGTGTGTTAATCTTCTAATTATCATTTATTTCTTATCGGGCATGATAGAAAAGCTAAATTCTTTTTTGAAGTTATGACCTCTAACTATTGCATAATGGAAACGAAGGGTTAACGACAAAATCGCGAGACAATAGACATATTCCAGTGGGATTTTGTAACTTTTACAGGGGATTAGAATACACCTGCAGAATGCATAGAGAGTGAGGAAGCCTCAACTTCATGGATTCTAGTCTTCTTTTGACCTAAACACTGGCATAAGGGGAATTTTTTTTCCTTGTTATCAACTCTAGCGTGGGACCCATAGGAAAACTACAAGAAACCATCTAAACTACTTCACGAGAGTATGAAACTTGCATATCTGAAAAGCTTAACATTTTTTCTTGCTATTTCTGTTTACTGTTTTTTTTTAAGACCGTTAGATTATCTGCTGATTTTGACCATTTCAAATTAGAATTAGTTGTTCAATAAACTAGAATTTCGTCTGTTAGAAATATTTTAGCTTTATTCTCATGGTATCAATAGATGATACTTTTTAACCGCACTATTACTCGACATGTATATTTGCGTTATGCGGTTGACTTACTTCGCGGTAATTTTTGACGTGTTATGTTTCTGGCGTTGTTGTCGAGGATATTTGTAAAAAAATTTTCAACTTTAGGAGAAATTTAGTTGAAATACTTAGAGTCTAGGTTTAAAAATTTTATTTTTTCTTTATTTTTGATTTTTTGTGTTATTGTATTCTCGTGTTTATGTCTTTGAAAAAAAAGTTTCAACCCTTCAAAGTTTCAAAACCCCAGGAAAGCCACTTCACACAGTTTCAGGAGTATGCTAACCCAATGATAGCTAGCAGTCACTTGAATTTTGAACACTCTGACATAAGAGTTTGGTTTGATCACACATCTTCCAATACCTACATCCTCAACTGGACAACCTACCCAAACTTTAATTGGAACGTTAATGACATTAGTTTGGAAAACCAACATTGGGGGAGAACTCGAGCTATAAAATTTTAGATCAATTGGGGCAGAAACCACATTTACCAAATTCACCTTGGGAAGTCATTTCAAAACCTCAATTTAGGGAGGAACAACTATCTTTAGAAGAGTTGGTTGTAAGATTTAGAACCTACACCCAATGTTTGTCGATATATCTAAGCTTCAGATGGAATAATAATAACTCTAGTGTCAACAACTAACAATGGGGGAGCACCCAAATTGATTCTATTGGAAGTTGGAATAACCTCGATAATTGCTACCTTGAACAAATTAACATTTGAAGGAATTAGTGATAAACCTGAAGGAGTCACAAAGTCAAGCTGATTCCCTTAGAAACATAGAAAATCAAGTTGGGCAGTTAGTTATCCTATTAAGAAATGAACCCCATGGGATGTCAGGGATACTGGAAGGCCATAGTTTTGAATATGAAAAGTTGTTCCCTGACGCGTAGTCTAAGTTGGATGATGTGGGTCAGACAGTAACTGAGGAAGATTGTGTTTTTTTCTTCATGGCACTCCGCTGCATTATGAGAGAGATAGTCGAGCCTACAAGACCACCTATAGTAGTGCCCTAAGGAGATGAATTGGAAGACAATCCTAGGCAGGGATGTAACTGAGTTACAACTAGAGCCTAAAGAACCCAGAGAAAACCCAACCCAAAATTTAAGAGATCTGGAATTATCCCTTAGGGGTCTATTTTTTTGCTACTTGTGAGGGAAACAGTGATATGCAAATAGGGAAAATAATTGGGAGAATTCTAGGTTTAGAAAGGATCTTTAAGAACAATAATCTGAATGACTGTTGTTAGGATGACTGTTATAGAACTGAAAGGATCTTTAAGAACAATAATCTGAATGACTGTTATAGAACTCAGGAGAAAAGTTAAAGAAAAATCAAAATTTGAGGATTTAATAGAAACTTCAGGATCAACAAAAGATTTAGAGATATATCGATGATTACTAAATTGGAATTTTGATTCTGGAGGAATTCTTTTTCGTCAGGCTGAGGATGTTCATCCAAGCGCTATCTTGGGAGGTAACTCAAGCGTTATCTGATACGTTGAATATGTTTTGTTTTTACTTTATGCATGTGCTTTGAAATTTGATATTTTTCATTTGAATTTGTTTGAGTATTTTTGGTCGTGTTACTTTTGCAGGTCATATGAAGTTCATGGATTCTCACCCAAGTGATTTTGTTTGCGTGTTTTGATCTACATATGTGCAGCTTCATTCTTATTCAATTGCAATTTTCTTACATTTTATGAAGCATAAATTGCAGCGCATTTAAAGATCTGTCTTATTAATTGCATGTTATGATATTTTCTGAGATTAATTGGTGGGGGGATGCTTTACTTTTATGAGCCTAATAGTAAAGACTAGACGAACGTTCTAGGGATTATGATTCATTCAACTTGTAATCTGGTAAAGACTAAATGTTCACATAACTCAGATAAAAACTAAATGTAATCTGGTAACTCGTCCTAGGGATTATGATTCATTCAACTTGTCTATTGAACGTTCTTTTAAAAAAGGGGATAAATGTTATCTTGGTAAGATTAATCTTAATGTTACAATAATGAGGTTTTATAATTAACAAATTCGAACTGCACCCCACCAAATCTCAGGGTAATTAAAATATTAAGTAGTAAACCAACGATATTTTAAGCCATTTTCAATTTTTTTACTAGACCAATTTTATATTGTCTTAATTTTTTCTTGAAAAATAATATGAGAAGGTGACATTAAAAACAATCATTTTTTGAGACATACTGCTTAGGAGAAACTAAGCTATTATAACATTTAAAAAGAAAAGAAAAAAATTGTTTAACCAGATACAACATTTCTCAGGGAAAAAAGAGAAGAATAAAAAGAAGAAACAAAAAGAGTTAAAAATATGAAAAGCCTGAGAAAATGCTTGAGGTTGACACAAAAATTGGAAGAAACATTTTAATGATAGTTTAGAAGAACTTAAGGGATAAGACTTCTTCATAATTCTTTAGTGAAACTCATCTAACCTTATTTTCAAGAAAAATGTTAAGTAGGATGAAGTTGGTTAGTTTCATTGAAATGACGTTAAAATATCCAAGGTTGATGAAAATATTTTAACTCCAATTTAAAAATATTTAGGATTTGCTGAGGGCAAAACAAATAAATTGAGTGAAAACTAAATTTAACTTTAAGAATAATCGAGCCATAAATGACACTTATATAATTGTATTTTCTGTTGATAAGCAAGTTGAATGCTTTAGAAGCCTACAGGAGTCCCTTATATATTCTAATGGGTCCTTGCTGAGCAATGTGATTATTTGAGGGCAAGTAATGAGTAAGTTTAGGGGGATTGATGCAACGTAAATTTACGTAATTTTTCGGTTGTAAATATTTTGTTAATTATCTTATTTATCATGATATGATGCTTAAGAAAGTTCTTTTTGTTATTTGTGCAGATTAAAGGTCTTAAGACACTTGAAAAATGAAAAAAGAATGAATTTAGAGCAAAAACTATGAACAAAAAAAACTTCACACAAATGGCCCATCAATTACATGCACGGGCGCGCATGCACGTGCAACTTCAAGTGTACTTGCGCGCACCTGCATACACTTGCACATACGCATGCACACATACAACCCATGGGAATGCAAGTGCACGCCGCTGTCTACACCCACACTCAACACCTGGATTTGCTAAATGCAGGCCTTGTACTTTCCAACATTGGCTCCGCGGGTTGTCAAATCCACCTTCGCAGCTTCCCTGCGCATTTGCACCAGAGCAAAACTGGAGCTAATAGCACTTATGCCCACCCGCTGTGCACACGTGTGCAAATGCATCCACTTACTAAATCAAGTCATGTTGGCTTTTAAAATCCAGTTCCCTTTACGCACTCGCGCAACCCAGCTGCGCTGGTGTGCACTCACCCGCAGTGTAGACTGCCGCAATCGAGGCCATCACTTGCGAAAATTGGCCAGAGCTTGCCAAATCTCGCTAGGCGCGCGCCCATGGGCGCTCCCTCTCGCACCAATCTGCCAAAACTCAAAATTTGGGGATTTTGATTAATTTGGAGAAATTTAATGCCTATTCGGACCTCTAAAGCATGACTTAAGTATAAAAATATATTTTGATGATTATTACAACACTTTTTGCTTAGGAGGTTGTGCCTCAAAGTTTAGGGAAAGCCTTTTGGAGATTTCTTCTACAATTTTGCTCGAAAGAGTATGTTCTTGTTAGTTTGTCTTTTTCATGATTGTTTGAGAGCTTTTATGATATTGTAAGGTGAGATTGAAGGCAATTTGTATCCGAGAGATCCATGAATGTTTGTATTGATTAGAAAGGACATTGATGTATTGCAAGAGACCGTTTGGTTTGTTCTAGAGTTTTCTACAATTCTTACATCATCTCTCTTTCTTATTCTTGCAATTAAGTTTGTGTTTCTTTTTATCATGCGTCTTATCTAATTTCATTTTGTATTTGTGTGATATCAGTTCTGTGGATTTCTTATAATTTTCGTGCTATGGATCGTGTTTCCTTGGCGCTATTTTTTTTAGCATAAGTGTTTCATGTTGATGTCTTAACATTCTAATCATCATTTACTTGTCGAACGAGATAGGAATTTTAAAATTTTCGTGAAACTACGACCTCTAATCTTATGTAATGGAAAAAAGGGTTAGCCAAAAAATACCGAGAAAATAGACATTCTGGTTGGGATTTTGCAAACATTTCAGGGGATTGAAATACACATGTAGGATACATGGAGAGTGAGGAAGCTTCAATTCCATTGATTCTTGTCTTCTTTTATCCTAGACATTAAGGAGAACTTTTTATCCCTGGTTATCAACTCTAGTGTGGGAGCCATAGGAAAACTACAAGAAACCATCTGAACTATATCAGAGGAGTATGAACCTTGCATGTCTGAGAAGTTCAACATTTTTTCCTGCTATTTTTGTTTACTGCTTTTTTAGGATTGTTAGATTCATCTGCTGATTTTTGAACATTTCAAACTAGACTTAACGGTTCAGTAAAGTAGTACTTCGTCTGTTTGAAATATTTTGGCCCTATTCTCATGGGATCGATATGCGGTACTCTTTAAATGTTTTATTATTTGACATGCATACATGCGTTTGGGGCTGACTTACTTCTCAGTAAGTTTCGACGCATTAAATTTTTCATGGCTCAAATATCTGCCTATTTCAGGACCTTCTAATTCTTTATTAATAGATTAATACAATACGCATAATACTTGACCTAACTACTATTATATTTCTGTATAATACATTACAGAAGTACCAATTATAATATTTCAATAATAAAACAAAATAATTTATGAAAATGGCTAAATGCGACTTGAAGTTCTCTTTTTTTGTTTGCAGTAGCATTTCTCTTTAAATGTGGCATTTACATGTTTAGATGGAACAAATAAAAATTCATCTGCAATCTTTTTATTTTATAGCTTGAACTATTGGCATGCTTCGTTATTAGGGTGATTAATATCCCTGTAATTGAACTTTGTTGAGTTGCATTAGTATTTCTTTATTAGGGTGATTTATATCCCTACAATTAATTTTATCTAAACTTTAATTAACATTTTTTAGATCAAATAATTAAAGTAATTTGCAGTATTTTTATTTTATAACCTGTACAGTTAGTAATATCTTTATTAGGGTGATTAATGTCCTAGCAATTCAATTTGAACTCTGTATTTATCTAAGCATCGTATTAGTCATATGGTTTGATGGGGCTTGACTACTCAGATCAATAATATATACAATTAAGCATACAATCTTGTATGAGTAGAATTTTCATGGTGAAAAAATGTAAAGTTGAAATTTGAAAATTTCGTTAGAATTTTGTTATTAATGATGTGTTTTTTAACTTGCGAACTATGTGACTGATTCTTACGAAGATGAGCAGCTAAATGAAGAGTTTCTTATGCATGGTCATGTATATATTTTTGGATCCAAATTTCTTATGCTAAGAATTCTTGTAAGCTCTTGTAAAACAGAAAACAAAGAGAAGATTGGAGGAGAAGAAGAATAGTGAGAGACTCAAAATTTTATTGTTAGCATAAATACGAAGCAAATTGCATGTGAAAAATGGCTTTTTGACCAGCTATTTATAGGGTTTTATATGCTATGGAAAAGGTTAAAATTTGGTCTCATAAAAATAAATAAAAGAAATACATAATAGAATTGTTACATACACATGGACACTGGTTAGCATATCTAATGAATATATATGGATAACTCCCAAGCCAAGTGATTAGGAGTAGTCGCTGACCTAAAAGATAATGCTAGCATTTTGGCAAGTGACACCGACAAGAGATTAAACTTGGAAGTAAATAATATAATACAGATGAACTTATCAGTTATCTTGAAGCAGTCGAGCTATAAAAACAAACTAGCAATTATATTTGGATATCAAAATTTGATTCTATTTTCGTGATGCTTGGTTGTGAATTTTCATATTGTAGGATTTATAAATTCTTTTGGTTTGTCTAATAAGGTTGTTATATTAGATTGAAGGTTTTTTATAAACTGGAAGAGTTAATTATATTTTTAAAGTTGGTTGGTTAATGCAGTAGGAACTGAAAGGATCTTGTTTTTGAAGCTTTAAAACTTTCAGATGATATCACAGTGCAATTTCTTAACAAGAGGCTGTAGAGAACGTTTAATCCTTCTTGTATTCGTTAGTTCTCTGGCTCTGTTTGGTTCCATTACCTTGACTGAAATTAGTTCCCTTAGTTGTGATGATTACTATCTCAAGCATACAAATCAATGGCACAAAATGATGTATGCCATCGTACATGGTGCTGCGCGACACATCAAAATAGTGTGCTTTATTTGTTGCATTGTGCATTGGGCAAATAATAGCGCATGATGAGTTGGCACCATGGTCTTGCTAAGTTAATTTTTTAGATTTAATATAAAAAGAAATAAAGAAAAAATTGCGTGCATACAATTCATATCTTATATATTTGTATATTAAACATCTAAAATTTAATAGCACATAAAAATATTAACTAATTTTTCTTTTAAAATAAAATACACATTTTTCATGAATATATTTTAATGTGATTATGATACAACATGCACACACCATGCAATTTGCCATGTGTTATGAATCTACGAAAACCTTTACATTATGGTGCATTATTTGTCATTGATAAGTATGGTCTCTAGTGCAGACTTATTTAGCACCTCTACCCTTATGGGGAGATGTATTCCGTTCTGCGACTAGAATTAGTTAATTTTTGCATGGTTTTATGAGAGGACTAGAGCATTTCCAAGATTCTTGTTCTGCACAGGAAAAAAAGAAAAACTCAAGTATTTAATGGAACCTTGAATTAGATCAACCAATTAATTTTTTTTTTGAAGGAAACAAGAAATAAATGGCTGACTAAAATTTTTTGGCAAGCTTGTACAATCTCAAATGTTAAAGCTTGTTTTGACATATTTTACCTTCACTTTGCATGCATGCTGTAATGTTTTATTTTTTTATTTTTTTGGTCTATAGCCCATAGCCATGGTGTATGTCATGATGTTTCTCAACTCGTGACACGATTTATCTAGAATATGTATGTCCGATTCAGGTATTATTACCGGTTTAAATTGGGGACCAACTTAAGATGTTTTCATATTTTTTATGTTTTATTAGATTGAAATTTTTAATGAGAAAGCATTTATCACTTCTCATCACCAGCTGCTAGGTTCTAGCTTTCCGTGTTAAAACTATCTTACCTTTTAGTTAGCTGACAGGCTGAAATGATTAACTGTTGTTAGTTTAATGGGGTCCTTGAGATGGAATGATCACTCGGAGGACTGTTTAACGTGGTATGTTGAGGCCTTGTTTGGAAAAGCTTTTTCAGTGCTTTCTGTTTTAAGATACATCATTTTCAGTGCTTTCTGTTTTACGAAACATCAATAACATATTCTGTAGTTAGATTGCTTTGCATACTTCTTTTTACCAAACTCCAATTGTACTTCATTTGAGACCGCTATTTCCTTGCCATTCTAAAAAATGTTTTTTTATGAAGTTCCTTTTAAACAAATTTTTATGAAAGTATAATGCCGACCAAACGAAGCCTATGTGCCCAGGTTGATGAACAAAACATTGCTTTAATTAGTGAGCTAGATTTCCTTTAAGTTGAATGTCTATGAACAGAATATAGCAGACTAAATCTTTTTAAGTGCTGGCCATCACAATTATGAAAATATAACATTTAGAAGCTGCCAATACATCAACGATTTCATCATTTTTTTTTTCAGTTAGGAAAAACCTCTATGATATAATTTCATATTATTTTGAATTATACCCAATCTGTTATATGGACCAGTATTGCAAAGCTACTTTGTTCTCTAGCGTTTGTTTTAAGAACTTTTATATGTGACTTATTTCATTGAATTTATATGTAAGATCATTTCTCGTTACCTCCTATGCATAATGTTTTATTTGGAGCATAATCCATTTGTGCTTATGTCTTCTTGGCAGGGTGCCTATTCTGATTTATTGCGATTAATTCTACACTTTTTGGATGCACTGTGATTTATTGAGCAAAATCGATCCCTAATCTTTTAATGGAATATATGCTTAGTTGGGTCCTAAAGTTGAAGCTGGGTTTCTTAGAAGAAGTATTTTTTTAGCATTGTGTAATAAGACAATATCTTCGAGTGTTAAATTTAAAATTTTGGATTATGGGAATTCAAGTTGTGCAAATGGAATAATTGGATTGCCATGCTAAGCACGGGGGAAAAGAAATGAGGATGATTATATGATGTCTATTAAGGAATGAGAATGGTAATTCACATTTATGGGATTGTGTAAGGTACCTTTTTTTTTCGAATACTAGCATGTGGAAACTAGATTTATGGATTTCAGCATACACTGTAAAAGACAAAAGACACCAATAAGGTGGTAAATAAAAAATTTATGAAACAACTTCATGGTTGTGAAAGTTGGACCTAGGGCAGCTAACAATTCAACTTCAAGCCGAGCTGGTGTTAGCTCAAAATCGGCTCGAATAAAATTCAATCCAAAATTTTGACCGTAGCTCGGCTCATTTATATCGATCCGAGCCAAAATTCAAATCAATTTTTGAGCGATTAATAATCTTCGAGTTGAATTTGCTAAATTTATGGCCCTAACAACACTGCTTGTTAACGATTCAATTTTGCGGCTCGAAAAAAATTCAATCTAAAATTTTGGCTCGTAGATTGACTCGTTTATTTTGATTCGAGCCAAAATTCGAATCAATTTTCAAGCGATTAACACGATCTTCGTGCAAAATTCACGGCCCTCGTTGGACTCTACTGGTAGTAGAAATTACAATGGAGAGATGCTGTTGGAAAAACAAATTATTTCTAATCATCTTATTAAAAATGTTATATCAACGAACTCACATTATTACTAATCATCTATATTAAAAACATTATTACTAATCATCTATATTAAAAATATTACATCATTTTAATAGTTACAATTAATTTTAATATTGTTTTTGATAATCTTAAGAAATGTTAGGAAATATAGCAAATAGAACAATGGTAATATGGGTAAAGGTTTGTGCAAAAGTAACAGTTGAGAAATGTCATCTCATGTTTTTGATGATTATATCTAGTCTATCATTTAGAGATGACTGGGACATTCATTTGAGTTGACAGTATGCATCATTGGCTAACATGAAACATTTTTGGTAAACAAGGCGACTAAATAAAATGATTTGATCGAATCAGGGAAAAGATGGACCGCCAAGGCTAAATATAGGTAGATATTGTGCAACAACAACAACAACGAGCTTTTATCCCAGTAAGTTGGGTCAGCTACATGAATCTTTTTTCTCCATTGCAGCCTATTCTGTATCAAATTTTCATTTAATTCCACTTCTTTGATTTTGATTATCTCAATTGATACATGAAAATGAGGTTTTAGGCTAGTGAAGTAGTAGAATACATTATTGCCAACTAAAAAGAAGCATTTGTGTTGATGGGGGTTTTGGGGGCGGCGTTGAATCCAATTTCATTGCCCAACTTCTATGATATGCTGATACTTCAATACAAACTTCCATGCACTTGTCCAATTTTTTAAGAATAAAAAAATTTCGGGCAAGCATGTTATATTTAAATTTTAAAAAAAAATTCAATACAAACTTCCATGCACAAGTGTTCTTAAAAGTTAAATTTAAATTTTTAAAATATTATTTAGATTGTACTAAGTAAAATATTTCTAAAAGGATATTGTTCATCATATTTCTTTAGCTTTTGTTTAATTTTAATTATTTTTTTATTGTACTTAATATTTTTTATTTTTTAAAAAATTTCCTTTGTTTACTATCACGATTTATGAATTATATGATAGTCATTTATTTTTTTAATACTTAAATATCATTATTTTACTATCTTGATTTATGAATAATATGATGATCATTTATTTTTTTTAATTCTTAAATATCATTATTTTTTCATCTTTATAACGTTAAGTTCCTTTTTACCCGTTTCTTTTTTATTTAATTTATGTGATTAGCAAATATTATTTTAAAATTTATAATATGTATATTGTAATACCTTGTCAAAGGCATGCCAGTGTCATATATTTTCAAAGCTAGGTGTATCTCGTGTCCTTGTCGTATGGTGTCTGTATCGATGCATTTAGCCCAACTTTTAGTTGGCATGAGCATGAAGATTTATCTTATATTTACTGTCGGGTGGACTTTTCCTTTGAGAACTTATAATCTCTTTTAACTTCTTTTGTCCATTTCATTAACTTCATTTTTTCCCCTACGATTATCTCATTTTTGTTCGCTATTGCTGTTATTTTTTTCACTTTTACTTTATCTCTGATATTAATCTAATTTTGCAGCTACATGCCCGGCTGGATTGCAGATTTTAATTCACGGTTGCTGTTTCTCTAATTAGCTTATGATTGAACGAAAGGATTTTGGCCCCTCGCTTTTATCCATCCAGTTTATTATGATGTGGTCCTGACTTATAAAAGCTTTGTTACTGTACCAATTACTTCTTTTAGTAGATTGCTTTGTGCAGACTATTTAAGAAAAAGAGGATTAGCCTCTTGATAATATGATGTTAATCTCATTGTTTATTTAAGAACTAAGTATGCACATCTCCAGGATTGTTGGATTTCAACCATGCAGCAGGATCAACGAGCAGTTGCCGAAGCTTTCACTATGTTGATGGCTGGATGGGTTTCTTTTGTAATTTTGTTTAGATTTAGATCCACTGTATCCCTTTAGTTTTGCCTGATTCTATTGTGGTTGCTGCTGCTGCTCCTGTTTTTATTTTTTCCCCTTTTAGTAACGCCTCTTTTTCATCTTATTTTGTTCTGTTCTTTTAACCAATTGTAAATAGACCTAAGAGCAGGGTTACACTGTACATGTGCTGGAGCCAAGCAGCTTTATCACCTTGAGTGTAAAGAACACCAAAGTAAAATAATGCATGAGAAGTATTGCTTTTTTGAAGGACTTTAGTTGTCATAAGAACTGGTGGTTTATTAGGTTCCTGCATTGGATTGTGATTTTGCTTTCAATTGTCATTTTTTTTGCAGTATTAGTTTGATAACCTGAGCTAGTGCCCTCTTGTGGGAAAAAATTGCTGCGACCGGACAACGGATGTGATATAGTAGAGCGGAGCTTTCACTGAATCACATCTGTTTTCCGGACGCAACTCATGCCCGGTTTCTCCTCTTGCGGAGACTTCCCTGTAATCCTATACCGTGGAAGCATTTGATTGCATAGTGTGTGAGGAATTCCACAGTGAGCACTTGTGATCCACTGAGAATCCCACAAGTAACTCCATAAAACGTCATATAAGGAATTTGTTGTCCCCGCATATTTTGTACACATGAGATGTTTTCCTCTGGACACGAGTCTAGATTTGTGAACGCAGCCTATTGTAAAAGTGAAGGGTAATGAATTTTGTGCCAGTGTTGTTATTAATAATACCTTGATAGGGTTTCTGTCCCAGGGATGCTTAGGCGTATATTGAATGCAGCAAATTATTTGCATATATTGCAGATAATGTGACGTTATTACTAGTATTGCTCTGCAGGCATGAACAGGGCTGTAATTGAGCCTGCGTATGATGTAGATTGGACTTTGTTTGGTGATATTGTAAGTTGTTCATGTTGGGCTTGAATTTAAGTCTAGTTTTCACCTGATTTTTGATATTGATTTGTTTAGAAATTTGAAGACTTGGTTTTGATTTGTATATGAATTGATTTGTTTATATTAATTGAATTAATATTTGAAGGTGTTGATAAAGAAGTTAAAAATTTTAATATGTATTTGGGTTTTCATATAAATTCATCTACAAATCGTTTTATAAAATTAAATAAGTAATTGAATAAATTATGAATTAGATTCTAATTATTTTATTTTAATTAAATATGGAAACATATTTGTTGGAAGTAAAAATTTTAATATGTATTTGGGTTTTCATATAAATTTATCTACAAATCTTTTTATAAAATTAAATAAGTAATTGGATAAATTATGAATTAGATTCTAATTATTTTATTTAAATTAAATATGAAAACATATTTGTTGCAAGTTTTTTTTGTAATAAAATAACATAAATAAATATTAGTGATTGTGCTAGGAAGATTTTAGATATGGAGAAAATATTCGGTCAAACACAACAGGTTCAAATGGCCAACTTTCGGTGGTCACGTGTTACACGTCAGTGGCGGTGGTTGGTCGTGCGGATGTCCGGACCGAATATTTTTTCTAATATATGAGGTGATTCAAGCAAAAAGGTAGTGGAAGTGAGGCTTATAAGTAGTAGACTAAGGTTAATGGGTTAGTACATTTTCATTCTCACCAGTGATCCAAAGTTTAATGGTGAGATCGAAGACATGCCTCTTGCAACTGATCCAACTCACCCATAGTCATCCCTAATCTGTCGTTCTACAATACCGACCCGAAGCTCTTTGGAAAATACTTTGGAGCTATCAAGCAGTGCATAAAGAATAGAGATCAGAGATAAGCAAAGAAGGTGTCAGAACAAGTGTTGGTGGAGACAAGGGACATTAAAAGGCATCAACTTTCAGTCCGTTAGTATCTTGACTTGACAATCGTCAAATAAGTGTTAAAACCAGATGCCTTCGATTAAATGACAAAGGAGGATTAGATGGCCTCCGAAACTCTGGAGGTTGCGGTCGATTATACTGAAATTGGCTGCCCAGAGACTGTTGAAGTGGTGGCCCGATGAAAACCACTAGCGGTCCTTGGTCGGGGAGATTTAGGAGCAAAAATAATTTATTTCAAGTTTGACTTTTCTTTTATTATTCAAATGATTGTCATTGGCGAGCTCATCCTTAGTGAGAGGATAACTTTTACGACGCCCACTAAGAGTTTTCAGTCGATTGTAACTCCTCAGGTGCTCAACATCAAGAGGCTAGGAGGATGGAGAACTTGATGGAGTCGAGTTGGCACAAGCAGGAAGCTTTGACGGGGAGAGAAGAAACAACACTCGCAGCCCTCTAGCCGATCTTTGCTTCTTTCATTGACCTTCCTTCCAGGGACAAAGCGAGTCACTCTTCTTCAATCAACACGAGTGCACCTAAAGTTGAGTGATGAGACGAGTTGAATGCGGATTTTCGTGCTGATATAGAATTAGAATAAATAATTGAAAAACTCTACCAACCTAGGGATCTCCAACTATCAGCAAAACATTGACAAAATTCATAACAACTGCTATGGAGTTGGGTAGTATTTGAGCAGGA
>NW_018164458.1:431258-439599 GCF_001263595.1 Phalaenopsis equestris
ACTACTTAAACTTTACATTTCAGTATTGCGATTAGCTAAATAATTTAGTTATGATAACATCTAAACATTCGAAATTAGTGACAGTAATTTTGATTTGACTTTTTGTGAATTTCCTAGCAAATTTATCATTTCAAATTTAAATCTTCTTTGTGGGACCGATATTTGGGGCTTAAATAGAAAGTCCATTATTACTTGATAACGATACACATACTTGCATAGAATCCCAACATTAATTGCTTAAATTTCTAAATCATAAAATATTGCATCAAGTTTTGGCGCCGTTGTATATCAGAGTCAACTATAAAATTTTTACACAACTATATCAAATTTGAGATCAATTCACCACCAACCTATAACACCATCATCTGACAACCCCTACTAAATGATTTCAAGGCTATCACATCTACATAACACAACAGTAGAGTTTTCGGGCAATGAAGAAGTCATCATTATTTGGAGTAACTTGGAGCATGAGCCACTTAATCTCCAGAACATGCATGAAGGGGTGTTGAGACGAGGGAGGGTACTCTTAAAATTCTTGTGGATAACGAAGGGTCTGGTAAATTTTTTATAATGAGTGAAGCTTTTGATACAGGATTGAAAGATGTCTTGATCCAGACCCTCTGAAGTATAAAGTTGTTTTTGCCTGTTCAGACACATAAATACCAGGGATATCAGTTGAAATTGCTTGTTACTGATTGAATGTCAGCATTTCTTCTTGGTTAATGAAGTATAACACGAGGTTTTAAATTGTTACCCGGGTCGAACCAAGACGTGGCTACTAGAAGCAAGGTACATACGAGAGGTGCAATATCCACTATGAGTGACAATCATGATGCTGAATTAGAAAGCAAACAAGTAGAGGACACACATTAAATTCAAAAATTTGAATCATTTGTATAGGATCGATGCCCTAGTGGACCCAGCAATCGACCATCTAGTAATGAGCTTCTTATTTTCCATCTCCAAGTAAAAAATTGTTTGGCCTCCTTTAATGAATGCAGACGCTGGATAGAGAGGCTGAGATTTCGTGGGGGAGATACGATAAAGGGAGCCCTAGAGGAAATTTTGTCTTTGGCTTGTTTACTGCGATGATAAGGGGAAGTTAGTGATGGATCCTGAGGTTATTGCTACTCTACAGCTTGTCAAGGAACCTAGCAAGGGGACTGTGTTCAGTTTAATAGGTAGAAGATTCAAGGGTTCTACCAATCCTTGCTAAGTATGAAGGGTAGGGCAGAGAGGAGATCGCGATAGGGAGAAGCAACGATCGCTTGAAGGGAAGAGGAGGCGGGGGGAATCGTGCTGCTAAGGAAGATAAACTTGATCATGGAAGGGATGAATGAAATTTTGCGTGAACAAGAGGAGCAGTGATGATACCATGTGCAGCTTAGGTGAAGGAGAAGGAACATATCACACAAGGGGCAAACAATCTACTGTGGTACTTTACTGCAGGAAATGTGTGATTCTTGTGACAGAGAAGATGATCATGCAAGCATTAATGAGGTATTTTTGCGATGTTTAAACTGATTTTTGAGTTAATTAGATATTTCTGCGATTGAAACGTTATCCTAGATCATTTTTTAATTACTAAAAAGATCATGACTCATGAGGTAGGCAACATGCATTATACTTCTTATTTCAATAGCTCATCTCAACCTAAGGACACTTTTATAAAACTGTAATGATGACATGCTCTTGAAATTACTGCCCTACATATAGATGGTGGTGGAAGAAATAGAAGTCTCTATAGATGATGGTTTTGTAATATATTTTTAAACTTCTGGAGTTGAATTTTAGTTTTGTTTCTTGTAACTTGTAACAACCACATTTGACTTATAAGCTTTACTATATCCTCTTTAGTTTAGATCCCTCTCTTGTTTTCCATGGCTAGCTTCATCCCAACTTGATCTTATTAGAACAAACTAAAGCCTTTAAACCAGCTATTTTCCAAACACACAAATTAAACAACTAGGCAGCTTATTCAAATCAGCTGTTGAATGATCATTTATCCAGAAACAACAACAAATTAGTTGTTTTTCAAATGCACAAACCAAACAACCAATCAGTTTATCCGAATCAGCTACATATTAGCAGTTTGTCAGGATAAGTTGTTTATCTGGATAAGCTGGATAAGTTGCAGCTACCCCAAGCAGTCCCTTCATTGTCACACTGCGACTTGCAGACAAGATGCACGTCCGATACTTCTTGGTGAAATCTAACTCACAGCTAATAGTAAACCAAATTAATATAATCGAGTAAAGTCAAGTAGATTTGTCGCACCATCCTTATTCTTAATCATATATAACTTATAATGATTGCATTACAATTTCTCAACACCATTTTTTAATCAAGTAAGACAAAAAGAGAGTGGAAATGTGAGACATACGAGATACTAGAGTTTTCGAGATCCTTTCACAATACAATTTATTCACTGCCTTTGATGCTTTCATGCAATAACAATTCAGGGTTTCGTATGTTTCGGACGAAATCAGGAAATGTGAAAATATGGGTTGCCAGAGGGGAAGTAAGATTTGTGGGGGTTTAAAGTTTATTTTAAGAGGCATTTCATAAATACCGCATGAAATCATATAGATTTTTACATCTAACACATAAAAGTTAATAAAATAAATATATAATTAATAATTATACATCAATCAAAAAAATATATAATTAATGATTAATAAAAAGTGTTATCATATAATAAAAGATTAATATTAAATCCATAATTAAATAATTTATAATTAATTAAATTTATTTAAATAATATATCATATATGATATGAGTTATCATTCAGTTTAATATCGAGTATTTAACAATTTATTTATTGAACAACAAACAAGTTTGTTCATGAACATAAATGAACAAGCTCGACTATGCTCATGTTTAGTTCATTTAAACTTCGAATTTTAAAAAAATGTTCAAGATTGTTTATTTACTGATTTGAACAAACATGATCGAGTCTTTATCAAGCCGAGTTTGAGTTGTTCATCGAGTACACTAGTTTGTTTACAACCCTATTCATACCTTTGGCTTTTATTATGATTTTTCCAATTCTTTATCTTCAAGGGTTTTAACTAGGAGTGAAAGTGGAAGAAAAAAAGATCTCGCTTCCCACCCATGAGAAGTTCACCATACGGAATCACCTCATACTATTCATAAGCAGCTCTTTTGAACTCTTAAACATCAAGACGCCTTTCGGTGTAACAGTAGAATTTGAATAGAAACTTCAAAGTTAAGCGTACTTGCATGGGAGCGCTCCTAGAGCAAAATCGTGAGGCTACTAAGCCATAATGGACAATATCTCATGGGCGAGAGTTCGAGCTATTACACCTTCTTCAATATTTGCTTTATTTATTGTGCTACAAATCCAAGTATTTTAGAATATTTGAAGATTATGATGTTTAGCTACAATTTCAAGCTGCACATTGAAGTTCATTTCTACTGTGATGCAAGAATATTTTAGTTTTGAATGAAAATTTTTTCACCATTTTAATTTCTTCAATTTTCAATGCTTTGAGACTCAACTTTTTGGCTCCATTTATGATTCTCTTATATTAATATGAGTTATTCTGCAATTTGCATTCCAAGTTGACTGAAGCATGATGTAAGCCAAAGGTGGCTATTTTCTTAATTATATTCTAATAGAAATTCTTAATTGATTATTAAATTAAATATTATGTTATAACTCGAGCAATCTACTTATAATTAATAAAATAAATAAATAATTATCAATAATTAATATTGTTAACTTACATAATATTAATTTAATTAAATTGATATTATTTTATTTAAATTCATTACATAAATGTTATTTAAAAATATTATTTCAAATGATGTTTTTTGTAAGATTATGTTATTTCAATATTAATCAGGAGAAACTAAATAATGAGTTAATGTTAATTAGTTTGTTAAATTTCTACTAAATGATTAGTTAATTTAGTAAAAAATTTTTAATACTTAATAAATTTATAATAATATATTGATTAATAATTAATTTGTTATGAAGCGATTCTTAGCAGTGTTTACTTTTTTTAGTAGACAGTTAATTATGGATTAACATAATTAAAATGAAAATTTAAATTAATTTTTATTAATCTTTAAAATTATATAGGTAATATATAATATTAAATTTAAATTTGAATTAACAGGCATAAATATTATTGTATGCCGAAAAATTTGAGGCGGTGAAGTATTTTTTAAATATCTTAGCATTGCACAGAGATCCAACATACACACATATAAAAAAAAAAGTAGCAGGAGGAGATACCAAAATTATTATGTACAAAAAACTTAAAAGGAAAAAACGAGAAGGTGTAACCTAGTCAAAGTTGTCCACTATATAAATGTAAATATATATGTCACTCTTTTCCAAAAATACAAAAGATGGAATTAAAAAGTAGAAATAAAGTATACACAATAGTATTTTAGTCATAAAAGCCATAAATGGGCTATAACAAATATGTTTCTCGGAAATAATAGCAATGATTAGCCGCAAAGACCATATTTAGTTGCTACAAAGGAAGTAGTTGGACATAAAAATTGTTGTTGGTGGTTGCAATAACAATAATTGGTCACAAAAACTGTAGTTGAAAGTTATAATAATAGTAGTTGACCACAAATGTGTAATAAGTACGGCTGTAAAAAATGTTCATTTTTCGCGAACAACTTAAGTTCGTCTCGTTAAGTAGCTCATATTTGACTCATTTATTAAGTAAACAAGCCGAACACGAACAGCCCTTTGTTCACTAGTGTTAGGATCATTTAGCTTCAAATAAGAAATTATATATATTATTTATATAATAATATAATAATATATATTTATATCTATGTTTAAATCATAATAGCACATGTGGATATGTGGTTCTACGTCTTTTATTGCACAAAGTTGGTGCAGACTTGAATCTAACAACCTACATCTATTTTTTCCAATTAATTTTAATGAGTCAATTTTGAGCCGAACATGAACAATAATCTTTAAATCGATTTGAACATGAACACACAATTCACGAGCCGATTTCAAACACATACAAGATGATTTCGACAAGCAATTTCGAATGAGCCGAACACAGACACGTTTACAACCTTAGTGATTGGTTACTATAATTTTACATCGATAATTATACTTGTTTTTATACAACACAAAGCATATACATGTGTTAGACACAAACAATGGTATTTTAACTATAATTTTTTGTAAGCAAGGGACTGTGACGGCGGATGCTCGACAATGACAGATGGAGACGACTGGTGGTGGTCAATGGTGCACGACAGATTGTGATCGATGGTGGTCGGTTGCTATGGAGACTAATGATTATTTGTCGTATATTTTCTCAGATCAAACTCTAGAATTTCACTTATTATTATTATTTTTTGTAAAGTAAAGAGAGGGGAACTATTTATAGCCTAGCCATTTGGGGAAGGACATTTTGGTCTTTTAACACATAACTTCCTAACCACATTATCACATAGTCCTTGCTGAGCCACCCATGATTATAGATATTTTTTAATGACTCAAATTATTTAATAACCTCATAATTTAGCAATCTTAGACTCATTGGTTTCCTCTTTTTGAGATGCTCGATTTTACTATAAATATGCTAAATTTGAAGTTCATTTGATTATTTAATTGATGATCCAAAAGCTTCTAATTGTGCTTCAATGGCTGGATCTGGACTTTATTGGACTCGGATTAAACTAATTTTGATATCATTGGGTTCTTCTTGTCTAGAATATTAGTTTGACCATATGCTGGCCAAAATCGCGGCCCAAATAATCTTAATTTTGAATGTGAAAGATTTTTCATAAAAATGTATTGAGATTTGTCATTGATAAAAATTTGTTAATGACATATCAAATATTAAAATAAATTGTAAAAGAACTTCATAAAATTTAATTAGGTCTAACATCTTAACTCCCTCAAATTTATTAAAAGAATCTAGTGATAATTACTTACGGACTACCCGAAACATTGATAGTTACAAAATAGCCCGAATGATTTTTTATGAATTAATTGATGTATTTACGTGTGCCACGATCAAACTATTGAGAATTTGGTAAAAATGAAAAACATTTTATCATGAATTTTGATATTTGAGTGAGAATTTGGAAAATTAATTAAAGGGGGTGGTGTATTTATAAATAGCAAGTTTCAGGTGGTTTTTATGTAATTGCCCCATAAATTAGTAAGTCCCGTTAAAATTAAATCCCAAACAGCCCCTTGATGAAAAAGCTAAACTATGGGGCGTGTGATAGCTTCCTTTTAATAGGATTTATGGCTCAGATTTTTTAAAAAACACAGAAGAACACAAGTTTCATGAATCCGAGAGGGCAGCTTATTTGGTGCTGTGACGTTTTGAAATCGCACCTGAGTTATTTGGGTAAACTGCATTTTGACAGCTTATGCATGCACCTGAGTTATTTGGGTGAACTGCATTTTGACAGCTTATGCATTTCAAATGCTAAAAATAACGTTTTCACACTGTAGGTGGCAACTTTCTGGCTACTGTCTAGATTTTCCAAAAAAATAAAAATTTGTAATAGCTACCGCACCTAGCTTATCAACAGTTTATTTTTAGGCTCCGTTTGAGACAGCTTAAAAGTGCGGCGGCGTGTTTAAAAACACCGCCTTTGTGTTTGGTTCGCGCAGCCCCTCAGCGTTTTCAAAACAACGTATTAAATTTCTTAATAAACGCGGGACGCGGGGTCGACCACGCGTCCCGTGTTCGCTCGGGATTCTTTACTTTGCTACCCTTGACCTCGAAAGAACTCGCAAACAGGTGTTTCTGATAGGAGCTGAGCGAAGATGGGAGTTTCGATGGTCTATGTTAGCCGCGATCCCGTCGTTCCTGTCGTTCCCTTCCAAGGTAGCCGATCCCCTCGTTCCGTTCCCAGGTAAGGTGCTATCCCATCGTTCCCTTCCCAGGTAGCCGCGATCCCGTCGTTCCCTTCTCTGGTAAGCAACGATCCCATCGTTCCCTTCCCATGTACCCGCGAAGACGATCCAGGACCAGCCTGGTAAGGTGGATACAGATATTAGAGGAGCGAAGAACGATCTGTATCGATTTTTCTTTCAAGTAAAAATATGTCTTCTTCCCTTCAATAATTCTGTGAGTCATTGATCATTATTTTATTTTATTTTTTTTTTTTGGTACTAAATATCCTTATACTGATTTGGCTCAATTTCTTTTAGTTTCTTCTTCCCCTTATTTGTTTTTTTTTTCTCCCTGCATAAGTGTTATTATGCAGGCCACTTTATTTGGTAGTCTATGCAATGGTGAAGGAACCATTAAATTCAAATGACGTATGAGTTTTTGAATGAACGATGGCTGCCTTCAGAATTGATGAGCAAGGGTAAAATGTAAGGCTAGTTAATTTGGTTAAGGCAAGAGAGACCTTCGGATTGAAACTATTTTAGGACATTAAACAAGTCATATGAAATTAACTATTTTGTTAGTTAATTTGGTTTCTTCTTCCCCTTATAAAGTTTTTTAAACTTAAGTCTCACATTTACTCTACTCAACACATAACAAACAGTGTTGCTTCAACCCAAAAGTATTTAAAAAGCTTGTATTCATTTAACATTGAACTAGTAGCTTTTATAAGAGTTCTATTTTTTTCTTAGCTACCCTATGCTATTGTGGTGTCCTGAGGGTTGAAAATTTTTGAAATATGCTAGTCTCTTTACAAAATATTTCAAACTTCTTATTTTTAAATTTTCCACATTGATCACAATGAATAGTTGTAATATTATAACCAATTTTTTGCCCATACAACAAATATTTTAAAAATAGCATATGATTTACATTTATATCTTAGTAATTTCACCCATAAAAATCATGCTAATTCGTCAACATTTAGATGTCTATAAGAATTTTTTTTTCTAAGCTAGTGGTGTTTAGTGATCCAAATGGACCCATACATAAAATAAATAAGGGTTTAATTGTGACTAAATTATTAGTAGAATGGAAAGATGATCTAACATGATTTCCATGATAACAAACATAACATTTTTGGGCATTTATAAATTCTAGTTTAGGTATCTCTATTACTAAAGTTGATTATTTAATTTTTTAAGGGTGTTCATACTAAAATGACATAGTTTCCTTTGCAACAACCGAAATTCATCGAAACTGATTTTGAGTCAACAAAATTTTTAGATCTTCTCACATTTTTTAAATTAATCAAATAAACATTACTAATATTAATACCACCAATTACCTTCTGTAAATTATTTTCAGCAAGCCACTTTTTATTCCCTTCTAGATTTTAGTGTTAAGTATTTACTTCAATAAGGTAGATTAATGCGTATGGTGACGAGATTCCACATTTTTTTTTACTTCCC
>NW_018164458.1:439699-442546 GCF_001263595.1 Phalaenopsis equestris
ATTTGTCGTTCAACACGACCGACCCGAAGGCCTATGGAAAATATTTTGGAGCGATCAAGCAGTGCATAAAGAATAGAAATTGAAGAGAAGCAAAGAAGGCGTCAGATCAAGTGTTGGTGGAGGCAAGGGACATCAAAGGGCATCAACTTTCATTCCATTAATATCATAACTTGACAATCGTCAATCAGGTGTTAAAACCATATGCCTTCGGTCAAATGACAAAGAAGGATTAGATGGCCTCAAAAACTTAGGAGGTTGCAGTCGATTGTACTAAAACTGACTGCCTAAAGACTGTTGAAGTGGTGGGCCGACGAAAACCACTAGTGGTACTTGGTCGAGGAGATGTAGCAGCAAATGGGAGTGTGATGTACGAATCTTCAACGACTCCGGAAATCCAATCAGCGTCGATGCAAATAATTAGGAAATTAGGTTTATCCTATTTAATCAAATCTAAAAGATGCCAAATAACTTTAAAACATTATAACATATTAAATAAAATCACAAAAATAAAACAAAAATACATTTGGATTCAGTAAACATAGAAGAAATTTTATGTTTAGGGTTTAGGGTTTAGGGCATGAAGTCATCAACCCATAATTAAGTTTAAAATATATTAAAACCCACAAACACTTAAAAAATTTAAAAAATTAAAATATATACCAAAAAATTATGAAAATTAAACCCAATATTCCTTATGTTGTTGGGAATATTCCCTGATTTTTCCAAGGATATGAGACAATTTTGAACTTGAAAATCCCAATTTCCCTTGAAAATATCATTTATTCGGAAAAATAAATAAAAAAAGTCAATTACGAATTAGTTTTTTGTAAAATAGTCAACTACTAACCCTGAAAATTAATATTTGCATTTAAATTGGAGGGTCATTTTGTAAATTTGAAAATTCCCCACTTAGCCCCTTCATCTTAAAATTCAATTAAAACAAAATAAATAGACTTAGAAACCTTAACATTATGGTTTAATAAATAAAAAAATATGATTAATTAGGATAATTACTAAACTAAAAGGAAATATTGATAATTACATAAACACCCCTATGTTATGACATTTGCACTTAACAACCCCTAATAAGGCTTAAATCAAAAAAATAAAACTTTAATTCACACCTTAAGACATTTGAGAAGAATTAATGAACTTATTATTCTAAACACCAACTTGAACACAATCCCCTTCCCCCTCCCCTTGTAGATAAACTTATGCATTTTTTAAATTTAATGAAATCCCTTCACATGTTTAATTAATCAACTCACCAAATTAAAGCACATTGAAGAAAAAAATAATACAATATAAAGAAATTTTCAATTATACCCTTATGGGTAAATTTCCAAGCCCTTCAACAAAAAATTCAAAGAATAGAAACTTAATAGCTAGAGGTATGAATTAAAGATTTTATTTTTGAACCCCAAAATTATAAGTATACCCCTTTCAACATTAAAATTCAACAATGAAAACATAAATAACTAATTAACTAACTAATCTAAGAGCATCGTCGTTCAACAATGAGGATCTAATGCAAAACATAAGTTAAACAACTAAACACTAAGCCTAAGTATGAACTTAAGGAGTGTTCATGGTCTCTTCCTAAAATTCATAAGCACACATTTTCATGATGGAACTAATCACAAACAATTCTGAAACAATCATTACTCTCAAAACTAAGTAAAACCCCAAACTCTGAGACAAAATGAGTTAAGTCAAGAATAATCAGAATATAAAAATATCCATTGTCAAGTACAATTTTCATTAAGTACTTAACAAACCAACATAATAAAGTATGAAATAAATTTCCAACTAAAAGACACGACAACCTAAAATTTGAAAGTCATCAAAGATTAAATTGAACTCTAAAATTCATTAAAACTTAAATTTAAACAAAATTGAACTGACCCTTGGTCTGTAAGGAACCCTTGGATAAGATAACCCTTGTTTGCTAACATAAATTCTTTGGTCACTTGTAATTAAACAGTTCACAAACCCTAATGAATGCTGAGATGATGAAATCATGGAATATTAACTAGATTGTCATAAAAAAGAAATTAAATTAATTGAAGACAATCATAGTGAAAATCAAATTAAAAGTCAAGCAAAAGTCAAACAAGATAGAACTTATAAATTAAAAAAAAAATTTAAAGTCATTAAAACATAAAGTAAACTCTAATGAACAAACAAAATCGAATGTAACTTGAACAGTAAGAATAACTGACCTCTGGGTCTATGAAGATCTCTTGGATGATGCAACCCAGGTTGCTGACAAGAATCTTCCACTTGAGATTGACAAACCACCTCTTTTATCTAAGTAGACCTAAAACTAACAATCTTGGGATGATGGAAGGAAATGGACCTCTTAACCAAGTCATCTTAAATAAAAATAAATCTTTTACTTCCCCAATTCACCCACCTTTAGACATCATAAGGTACCAACCCTTTTAGATGTCATAGAAGTAGATAAAAGTTGTGCTATGATTAATGTACATGCTCTTTAATGCTTGCTAGAATGAGTAGATTACTCTTCGTTGCACCAGATTGTGATAGATTTTCTTTACATGTTTCTAAGCTGCTATAATATGCTTAGGATGTGTGAACTCTATTTTGTAAAGCTGTTATAATTAAAATAAAGTAAGCTGCTATAATAACATAGAGTTTACCTTTTAAGTCATCTTTTTCTTTTTAGTGTTAGGAAGTGTTTTGGTTGATTGACTATCAACGTTTGAACCAGTCAAAAGAAGACTTAAAAAAAAAAGTAAAAGAGGAACCTTAACAAAACAGATAATTGTGGTTTAGATGATGTCAACTGACGACTTTGGCACAGGTCTAGGATCGATACACACT
>NW_018164458.1:442646-443063 GCF_001263595.1 Phalaenopsis equestris
ACGACTTTGGCACAGGTCTAGGATCGATACACACTGATCATCTAGGATTGATACACACTGATCATCCTTGTCCTTTTATTTGCTTGATAGGTCTGCCCCTATTTTAAGTTGATATTTTGTTTTCTCCATTTGCCTAGATTACTAGTACACTCATAATGACTAAATTTTCTATCCAAACCAAATAAAAAATCTAATCTTAACTTTTCAAAATCAAATGAAACTCATAACAAAAGGAAAATTGCATTAACAACTCTAATAAAAAACATGCACATAAAGCAATCTTGATTTGACAAATACATAAAATTGAGTAAAAACCTCTTTTTGATTTCAGAATATGAACAAGAATATGACCATAAGCATATGCATACACATTTTGCTCTTATTCCTTGTACTTCGGGCAGTTAGACATTGCACAAA
>NW_018164458.1:443163-444747 GCF_001263595.1 Phalaenopsis equestris
ATGTTCTCGAGGTCGTCAATGATCTTGTTGAACTCTTCGATCTGCTCTGAGACAGATTTGCTTCTCTCCTCCTTTGTGGTAGCTTAAGATATCTTCTCCCTTACTCTCCTAAGCCTCACACCCTCTCTATTTATAGAAGCAAGAGATTCGTAGGTGGGAGGTAGGTGAGCGGTAGGTGAGCGGTAGATGAACGGTAGGTGAATGGTAGGTGAGATGTGGTAGGTGAGCGGTACCACATTACAAAAGTATCATTTTACCTTAGTTCATTAATTGGGGGTCAAAATAACAATTCTCCACCTTGACCCTCAATTGAGAAGCTTTGAAGTAAAGATTCCCTCCACCTGGCCCCTGAGGGGCCCTCAGCCCTTGCTTGAGTCAGCTAAGTCCAAACAGTACATGGACTTAGCAATCACGGTTCTTCCGATAAGAGAGTACACCCCCTTTTTCCTGACTCCTTGTGTGACGACACAAGGGCCTTTGGTTACTCTGATGTAGTCATTCTCTGCCTTGAAAGAGCATCCTCTTGACTCCAGCGTACCTAAAGAAATCAGATTTCTTTTGAGCTCTGGTACGTACCTGACATTTTTCAGTACTCGTTCAACTCCATCAAACATCCTTATCCTGATGGATCCACTTCCAACAACCCTGTGAGCTTTATTGTCTCCCAGTAGAACAGACTCATCATTTTCCTGTTGCAGTGTCTCGAACCAGTTTTTGTGAGGACACATGTGGAAAGAACACCCTGAGTCAAGGATCCACTCTTTATTGGATTCAGATTCTGTGATCACCAGGGCCTCAGCAGAATCGTAGTCATCAGAGGCTACGCTTGCTTCTCCTGATTCTTCTGACTCTTCTTGGTACTTATTCTTCCTGTCTGGGTTGTTCCTCTTGAAATGATCGTCCTTGTGACAATGATAGCACTTGAAAGATCCCCTTGATGACTGATTCCCGCCATCCTTGCTTGACCTTGATCTATACTGACCATTTCTTGTGTATTTCCTGTCTGATCTTCCTCTAACAATAAGACTGTCTCCGCTGACTTTCTTGTCCCTATCATGCTTCCTCTGAAGTTCTTTGGCTCTAATCAGAGATTGAACCTCCTCCATAGTAATAGTCTGCACCCTTCCATAGAGCATCGCATCCTTGAAATGCTCTTAGCTTTTAGGAATAGAGTTTAACAACAGTGTCTTGTCCTCATCGTCCATCTTGACGTCGATGTTCTCGAGGTCGTCAATGATCTTGTTGAACTCGTCGATTTGCTCTGAGACAGATTTGTCTTCATGCATTTTGAAGGAGTATAGGTGCTGCTTTCAGAAAGAGCCTATTAGCCAGAGACTTTGTCAGATAGAGTACCTCGAGTTTGGCCCAAAGTGCTTGAGCCGTTGTCTTCCTCGACACCTCCCTCAGAACTTTGTCGCCCAGGCTCAGGATTATCAAACTGTGAGTCTTTTCCAGCATGCCGATCTTCTCCTTCTCGGTCATGTCGGCCGTCAATGCCGCAGACCCTTGCAAGGCTTCTGCAACACCCTGCTGAACAAATAGAGCTCTCATCTTTACTCTCCATAGGCCGAAGTCATTCTTCCC
>NW_018164458.1:446523-446987 GCF_001263595.1 Phalaenopsis equestris
AACCAATAGAGCTCTCATCTTTACTCTCCATAGGACAAAGTCGTTCTTCCCGTTGAATTTCTCAATGTTAAATTTGACGGAACTCATTGTCATAGCTAGGATTTCTTCCAATGAATTATACCTGCTGCCCTTCCAAGAACTAGGCTTCTCCCTGTGAACTCCACTGTCTTTGCCAACCAAACAGAGAGCTCTGATCCCTTCTGGCAGAGATCACCCCTGTTTACCGGAGAAAACTTTCTGCACTGTGCTCGTGCCTTCTTCCCGCAGGCGCTCCTCTGCGTCCAACGGAACAAATCAGGAATTCCTCCTCTGCCTCTCACACGAGAATAACTGCCTCTCCAGAGCCGTCGCGCCTTGCCAAATTGCTCAGGTCCTCCTGCTTCACGAACTCCCGAACAGGGAACTCCCCGCTCTACGCGATCTCCGCCTCTTCCCTCTGGCCGAGCTGCTCGCAAGACCAAACT
>NW_018164458.1:447768-470313 GCF_001263595.1 Phalaenopsis equestris
TAGGTGAACGGTTGGTGAGATGTGGTAGGTGAGCGGTACCACATTACAAAAGTGCCCTTTTACCTTAGTTCATTAATTGGGGGTCAAAATAACAGGCTTTGAGTTGGTCGGCCGGCTAGGCTTTGCTGAGTTGTTGATATAGTCTGCCTATCTACCGGCGATCCCTTGATGAGAGCTCCTGTAGGTAGAGCGAGACTAGACTATCGAGCAAAGGGTGAATCATTATAATCCGATCGGTAGCTCGTTCCTCAACGGGGAGAGCTCATGGGATGGCTGTAAGACTCTATTTTATTGCCAATTCTGGGTCCCTAATGAGGAGCTCCGGAGGCAGCTATGAGACGGTCGGTGATATTTAAAATTGTATTCCTTCATTGGGTCGGATCTACCAGAACGCAGGTCGACGATTTCATTCGGCTTTCTTGCAGTGGTTAGCTCGGATGCTTGTCTGTCTTGTTTTAGTCCGATTTGTTAGGATTTAGATCGTTTAGTCGTTCTTTTTGTACTTCCCTTGGCTAGGTCGGCTTTTGGCTTTGGCCGGATGTCTACATCCGATCGTATAAGTGAGCCTCCTAGTTTTGTCAGTGGGCTCTCCTTTGTCTTACTTTCTTTTTTTTGGACCGTTAGTTCTCGGGATCAGCATTAACACATTTTCAATGTACAAGATGCAATTTTCTTTTTTCAGTCCAGTTTTGCATTAATGAAATGGTTGTTTTCTGTCTGCCAGTTCCTTTTGTTAGTTTGCTCTTTTAAAAGTTGGAAATCTATGCTGGATGGTGGTCAACTTTTGTATATGACAATATTCATCTCCTATGTCAGTCGTCTTTACGTTTTCTTGAATTGAAAATATCATGAACGGTTAACCAAGCAATAATTGATGTTGAATCCTAATGTGTCCATGAGTAAACTATCCGGGCGTCTTTTACAATAGTATAAGATTTGAGTAGACTTACTAAAAAATATATAAAAGTTTGTAGACTCCCATGCTGATTTCGTACGGAAGCCTGTACAGCCATCTGACAGTTGGGACATTCTGTTTCATGTATCTGTGTACGGAAGTTGCAGTATCTGGGGGTGAGCTGCGAGTTGAAAATATCCAGATTGGCAGGTCCCCTAGTTTGGGCTGATTAGTGGATGTTTTGTTTTGGCTCTTGAACCGGATAGCAAGATAGCACGATTAGGGGCAAGCTTTACCAGTTTTTACCAAATGTTTACACAGACATGAACCTTCTTTTCAGGTTGTGTTTGTTTGGTCGTCATATCATATTTGTTTTGCGAGCCATATGGGTGTACACTTAAAACAAGTTAAAAATGAAGATAATGGTGTTTTTGTCTGATTGATTCCAAGAATGTGCATTCATAGATAACTTCTGATGAATATCTTTCCTTGAGGACAACAAAAGAGGGGTTTAAGTGTAGTTTAATTTAATTCTATTAGTAATTTCTAATTTGAGATGGTGCTAGCTAAAAATGATGAATTTTGTTACCTATGCACTCATGTTGATAATATTCAAATTATATAAAAGAAAAAGAGATCTGATTAAGATACCACCAAACACAAAAATTCAGGCCTCATGCCTGCGTGAGGAGATGATTTTTGCTAAAAAGTGTTTATTGCTCTTGGATCATACTTGAATGAATTAGCATCCAACTAAGCATAAAAGATTGAGCCCAAAAAAAATAGTTTAGAATTTTTTTTCTTTTCTGAACCATCTCAGGTTTTGATATTTTTAAGCATTAAGCCCTCAAATCAGCTGCCTGCAGGAAAGTATCTAGGCATTGAAGAGCTCAATAAAATGGAAGCAGAGCCAAATTGACATGCACTGCCTGATACCACCACATAAGTACACACAATAATTACGTAAGAGCTCTTCATAAATAGATATTATATGTGCGGAAACAAAGAGGAGCAGCACCAACTTTTGCAAGAATCAAGGTCTAAAGGAACTGCTTAACGCGGCGTCCGCTAAAAAATCAACAGCCTTCAAAAGCAGATATATCCAAATGCCTTATCCATAGGAACCTAATCAATTCGAGTTGAAGGAGACCGGAAAAAAAAAAGAAATTAAAAGCCATTTCATTCTTATAGGAACATCATCATAGGCATGAAATTAATTAAAACCGGAAAAAAAAAAAAAAAAAACAAAAAAAAAAAAATTATGAAATGAAACAATTAAAGAAAATGGTTTTCAAATCATCAAATTGCTTATTTACTCATTGTGTGCATACGAATTGTACTTTTTGTAGGAGTGTAGATCTTTAGATTACTGTCAGGGAAAATGTTGTGAACAAGGCTTGTTGAGGTGCGGCCACTTATTTGTGTTCTCAAATCATCCTGTCAATTTCTAATATGTACCGTTCGATTGGTTATAGGAGTTTCAATGCACGTATGGATGACCCTCATCCTTTAAAGCTGAGTCCATAATACAACATGATTGCGCTTGGTGTTTTATGACGTGGCAGCTCTAATTTTTTTTCCCATATGTCTGATGTTATAAAAATCATTGAACTATTGTTGAGATTGTGTAAATTAGTGTTAATTTAGTGTTGTTGGGTTAGATAGAAAGGACTCTACATGTACAGCTCATTATTATAATAGATGGTTTGGAAATGGATGCTGCTACTCTGCCCAAAAGCCCATCAAATTGATTATAATGCTAATTTGATCACTGCATGGAAGCAACTTTCTTAACCCTCCAATCAAACTTCATTTGGAAATAAATCTACGGGGAAGTAGATCATGTTTTTTATTTTATGATTTGCCTTTTTAACATACTGCTCATGATAGGTAAATCTGCACAATGTTGTTCTATTTAAACATCAAAAACTGAGTTTGCCATAGATTATTTACGCAAATTGAACTTTATTGTAGATGCATCATAGTAATTTTGCCTGAACATTGCTCAGACAATGATAGTATATACTATTGTCCTTCGGCGCAGTACAACAAAGCCTTAATCCCACTACGTGTGGTCGTCTATATGAATCCTTTTTCTCCATTGCGTCCTATTTAGTGTCATAGTTTCATTTAGTTCTAATAAATTAAGATCATTTTTTATACAATAAGCCCAAGTCTTCCTAGGTTTACCTCTGCCTTTTTTAACATAAGAAGCTTCTATTAATATACTATTGTTCTTCAATTGATAAAATAGAAGCTTCTAATTAAGAGGCATGTGGCAGCTCCAATCGCGTGCTATGTGTCAAAATTTATACTCTTGAGACTTAATTTTCTTGGTACAGTAATTTGATATAGCACTATAATGACAAAATTATACATATTTTGGATGTATTTTATTCTTGGAAGATCTACGCATGTGCCACTGAAATTTACTCAATTACAAAATTTGAATTTGTATGAAATTTGAACTAGCAATCCCATGCATGCGCATGTGCCGCCATCAAATCATTGAAAATTTGACGAAAATGAAAAATATAGGTTAAATTCTTTTTGTGAATTTCAATATGGATGAATTTGATAAATGGAGATAGAAGGGTGTTAGTTTGTAAATGAATAAGATTTTAGAGGGATATGTATGTGTAAAATTACTCCCATTTTATTTAAAGATGACAAATTATTTAGGAGTTTACTTTTGATATTGTGCATCTTATGACCCAACTTGAAAATTTTAGAATTTTTAAAATAGGAGCAGACAGTTAGACAAAATTTAAATTATATTCATTATTCTAAGGTCACTATCAAAATAAAATTAAAAAATAATTTTTAAATGATAGCATTCATTCTAACAAAAGATTCACATATCTATGTAATTTATTCTAAATAAAAAGTTAATAATTTTATAAAAAAATACACCATTTCTTATATAGTCATATCTTTGATATAAAGAATCTTTTCATCCACTATTTTCTTTCTAGAGATTTTATTCAAAAAATAGTAATTTAAATAATAATTTGTAATTTATTAATAGCTTAGTGGATATGTTATAACATTAAATCATGGTAACATAAACAAACTTAGAAGTTAAAATATTTATGCTTTTTAGAGTAATAAATTATTATAAAATCATTTCAAAATTTATTTTATTTGATGATATCTATTTAAGAGGCACTAAACATTTAGTAAAATGAATTAAAAAAAAAATCATATCATATATTATATTGTTTATTTCATTTATTTATATATCACACCCATCACAATAGCATCTTTTAAATTATATTATTTGGGATACTTAATATCAATAATTGAGAGTATCTTAACGCCCTAATTAGTACTATAATTGAGTGCATCTCGTCAGTCAATTTTCACTTTGCTAGCACTTCTATATAATTTAATTTTATTTCTATTTTTCAATTCATTCAATATGCTTTTACAATTAATGGTACATAAATAAAAGATTTAAACATGATAAGCAATCCACGAACATCATTTCAACATGATCAATGCATTTATGAGTGGAGATAAATTTTAAATAGCTTGTAGTAAAATTTGATTGAACTAAGTATCAAAATCAATTAATACTTTTGATTTAGAAGAAAATTATATTATCACCATAACTTAAGAATAAGATACCCATCTTAATGGCAGAAGACTAGATTTTTCTCTATTAGTTTAATGCCTAAAATAAATTATAAGACATTTGGCATTCCTACTAATTAAATATATATCTATATATTTCTGTTTAATTACACCATTTAATATTATCTTTCTTCATTGAATTATATAATTTTTTTTGTAATTAATCCTTATTTTTATCATTATTATGGTTTTAATTATCTTAATATATATTTAAATTATTATTTCAATTAAACTATTAACATTTCAGCTTTTATTTCAATTAACATAATTTTAAATCTCTATTCACATTGTTCCTGTATATTTTTTTAAATTTTTAGTTTAATATTTTGTTTTGTTTATTTTCATGACATAAGGGCCCTGTCCTGAAATTTAGATTCTGTTTTTTAATAATTTCTCATGCATTTTTTATTAATTAAATTACTCTAGTTTCATTATTTTTTAGATTTGTATTCAAAAGTATGAATTTTCTTTAATTAAATCAAATTTAAATTATCAGATTTCATAAATTTTCTATATTTGTCAATTATACCTCATTGTTTTTCTTCTTTCTCTTCCCTCTTCAAAAATACCAAATTATTTTTAATGGTCTTTATATTCACAAAGAGACACTAACCAACAAGTTATCTTTAGTCGTAAATCAGCTGTAGGGCTTATAACTTGCAAATGAAAACCTAATTAAAACATACCTCTAAACTTGAAGGAAAGAGAAAAAAAAAATTCTTAGCCCCCTCTCGAAGCCAGGCAGAACTCCCTCTCATGCTTTTGAACCTTGCTTGCTCGCCTTCGTACTTGCGTGGCTTGTTTGCTTGTTTGACTCCCTAATCCATTCTTTCACATACTCCCCTTTTATTTTTATCTGGTTCGATTGCCTTTCCCACCTGCCTGCCTTAGTTTTGTGCCCCTCATCTCCTCACTTATAACAGCAAAACTGCCTAGCTCGGTTGAACTATAGCGAAATTTGAAAGTTCAATTTATTTGCTGAGCATTATTTTTCAGTGGTCATGCTTGCACATGCATCTCGGATGCATGAATGAAATTCTCTAATTAACTTTTTACCCTTCTCCAGCTCATGAGCATTGTGCCTAAGAGAACATAGCACTGCCAGCTGATGCTAAATTTTCTTAGGACATAATGGTATGAAATTTGTTTCATGGAGATCACAGTCATTTCACTACATATTTTTACATGGATCGTGAGTTGGTGACCTACATCAAATGATCTCTACATCTAGCCATCGAAGTTGATTTGTGCTACTCATATTGTTAAAGAAATTATATTTGTCTTCTGGATATTCTTATAAATTCAATCTAAGAATTAAAAATTTGATCAATCTATCATTTTCCTTGTGCTGTATGGTAGGCTTTGAATAAGTTTTTTTTTCCTGCTGTAAACATATTATGGTTTTTACCTTTTAGAGGACCTTAGAGATCGTCCTATAAAAGCATGTTGCCGTTCATATTGACTTAGTTTGTTTTCAATTATGTGGAAATTGAGAGGAGTTGTGTTTCAAAGCCCACTTCAGTTACTTGTATGGACTGGCTTTGGAGCATTGGAAGAATTTCAACGGATCAAACATAAACCAAAGGACTTTCTCTAAGGATCTGGTTATTTTCTTTTAGAGAACAAAGTGTTTGGACTATCAGAACAAAAAAGCTGTGGCATAGATATACCCAACGCCAAACTTCATTTTTTACATTATAAATCTCAAATTGTCTTTTGCATTTAATATCCTTTGATTTCCTTAAGAAAATACTATTTTGGTATCGATTTATATGCTAATAGATGTTCTTCCAATTCGTTGTGAGCAAACTAAAACCATGGATTTTTTTTCTACTGCTCTTATTGTTTAACAAACAAACGGGGCCTTCAGATGCAATTGATTTTTAATTTTTGTTTATACCTCTCTTCAAGGTTACCAAATGCTTCTCGTTTTAATGTTCTGTACCTGCCATTTCACCTGAAAGGCTTCTTATTTTCCTAGAAAACGCATCTGTTTATTCAACGTGAATGCAAAACTTGCTTTATGTCTGACCTTTTTAAGTATATTGTGGCCAAACTTTTAAACATTGTGGTGCATTTTGGTATTAATCTTAGAGTTTTGTTGGGATTTTATAAGTTAAGCGTCCTTAATCTGGAGCACTTCTGAGTGGGCGATCTCTTTGGAAGCTATACCAATTGGAGGAAAGTGAACAATTTGTCTTTGCATAAGATTCAAGTTGCTACACTCTTATCATCAGACAGCATATTATAGTTTTGAGTTGTTGAATCGGCAGGAATATGCATAAAATCTCCCTATTTTATATCAGATACACCTCTTTACTATGCCACTCTTGTCTGGTTGTCTCATTTTGCCTTGACTCTTGATAAAAATGCTAAAAGCATGCAGTAGGAAGTAATCTTGTTTTTTTGTACACAAATGACAAAATTATCCCTTTTTGGACATTCTGTTAATATACATAGATGTGTCAAAAGAAGTATCTATAAGATTTTTACTTTTCCACTGCCTTTTCAATTAGGAGGGAAAGGAAGAAGTAATCCAAGCATGGTATATGGATGACACTGAAGAAGACCAGAGGCTTCCCCATCACCGCACGCCCAAGCAGTTTGTTTCTATTGACAAAGTTGCAGGTTTGCATGTCACCAGATTTTCTTTTTTCCTTTCATTCAATGCATTTGTCTATCAGTTGCTCATGGTGCTGAAGGTTTTAAGCTTACGGTTTTCTTTTGAAGAACTTGGTGTTCTCAGCTGGCGACTGAATGCTAATGACTATGAAAATGATGAAGCGCTAAAAAAGATTCGTGAAGCGAGGGGCTACTCTTATATGGTATTTTTGCAAAAGCTTTTCTACTTCTGTTAGTGTATTTCGAGAAGCCTAGGAAGATACTACTTGCAGAAATTTATCTTTTTTGTTAATTCCCATTCAGGACATAGTTGAAGTTTGCCCAGAGAAGCTGCCAAATTATGAAGCCAAGATCAAGAGCTTCTTTGAGGAACATTTGCACACCGATGAAGAGATTCGTTATTGTCTTGATGGAAGCGGTAGTTTTTTCTTTCTTTTATTTCCTGGTTTTAGGGAACTAATTTAGATTTATATTTCATGTTGAACTCCTTGTTTGTGGAATTTCATTTCATTTTTTTTACTGCTCCCCTCCCTGTGAAGGTTATTTTGATGTGAGGGATGAAAATGACCAATGGATTCGTGTAGCACTGAAGAAAGGGGGAATGATTGTCTTGCCTGCTGGAATTTACCACCGATTTACTCTAGACACAAATGACTACATAAAGGTATAACATTTTATTTTATTTAGTTTCATCATAATAATGTGCAGCGTTTCTCACAATTTCCTCCATTATTTCCTCAAGAAATAGCTTGATAATCTTGCAATTCTTACATTAATTTTTCATTTTACAAAAAAAATCTCATTTTGTAGGCTTTACGACTTTTTGTCGGTGAGCCTGTGTGGACTCCACACAACCGACCCAATGATCATCTTCCTGCCAGGTAACCAAATTCTCTCCCATCCTACTGTGAATATTATTGCCGAGGTTCTATGGTGCTAATCTTCACTTGCACATTGTAGGAAGGAGTACCTTGATTTGTTGGGGAAGAAGTCAGCTGCTGGTGGCCATCAAGCCATTGAGGCTCACTGAGGTCATTGGATAAGTACATCACTTAACACCAGTCTTAGCTGCCGACTGCGATTCCTGCTTTGATCTTTATATAATCTCATTTCATGAGTGGTTTTTCACGTGTGGGTTTGATGTGATGCCATATGTTTCTGTTATCATATAGAATAAAATCGGTTGCTTTGTGCCTGCCAAAAGCGTGAGCATGTGGGATTAGTTTATCTTCTGTTCCTGCTGCATGCTGGCTACTTGTATGACGCTTTATGTTAAATAAATTTGATGAGTTTGCCAATTGTGCTGGTATAACTTTTAGTATTTTGAGATTGAATTTTCTCCTATTTAAAAGAGTATATAGTGATAAGTAATTGGATTGTTTACCTCTATGAAGAGCAACGGGGATATAAAGATTAAAATATACATTCATAGGTGGATGCTTAGTGGATATAGGAAAGTTTATGGGGGTGTTTTTGCAGCAGAGTTCTCGGAAAGGGTGGAAGACAAGCTGAGGAAAGCAGAAGAGAAGATGGTGTTGCAAAATGGAGAGGAAAAATAGAGAGAAAATTCACAGCGGAATTAGTTTAACCAATTGTTAGTTTTTTTTTCCCAATTTTTGAAGAGTGTCATGAAAAGTGCGCAGAATTGTAGGAGAGAGTTTGTTTGTTGGTTAAAAGAAACAAATAAAATAGAAATACTAAAAAATCCTTGGACTAGGAGAAAATGGTGCTTTTGAAGAGATAGTGGAATATCATAGTCTGAGTAACATCAAGCAAATGGCAACGCTTGCACATTTAACAACATTGATGCACAAGGACAAGATGTGATGTATTATCAACATGGAATGAATGAAATAGAGTTTACATCAATTTCATAGCATTACTTGTGTGCAGAGTTTTAACAAGTTAAGGTGCAAACTTTAATTTTTTGATCCCATATATCATAACGAACAAGTTCAAATGGGATGACAAAAGATGAAAAAAATACCCAATGATGTTCACTATGTCATACGAGAATTCAAAATTGGAGGAGCAGATAAGAGTGAACTATAGAAGATGATATAGCGGAGGATAGCCAGACAAAAATATCATTTGAAAAGCATGACGGGGGAAAAGAGAGCATAGAAAATTCCTGATATTAATAAACATTAACTTTACAACCACACCAATCATGTTGCTATGATTGAGAGCCGAAAAAAACACAATAAGAGTGTCAAATTGTTGCATAGCAACTTTTTGTGTTTAGTAAGAATGAATGGCTAGTGAATGACAAGAAATTTAGGAATATATTAAAAACACGATGTCTAGATTATGTTAATACATTGATGACATAGAGGATAGTTTGAGTGAATACAATCACTGACAATTTTCTTAATATGTGAGAAAAGCACCATGATCAACTATCCAAGGTGTACTGAGGAAACAAGCGAAAACAAACCTAGAGGAAGTAATGTCCTTAGAAATATACAAGGATGCTTGAAAATGTGAATAAGGTGGTCATTATTGAGAAATTGTAACTATTCTAAATAGATGGTGAGAGAAAGAGCCAAAGATTGAGAGGCTTGTTGAGCCATAGAAGGATAATATCATTTAGCCAATAATGATAGGTAGGCGAAAGGTTTTTGTTCCACAACCACAAACACCATTATGTCCTGTAATCAGGGGCGGAACCAATATTATTTTTTAGGATGAGCAAAATCACCAAATGTTTAATTTTTTTAAAGTATTAGACAAAAAAATATATTGATGGGACGCAAATTACTAAATTGTCTAAACTACATAAGAAAAAAGACATGAAATTTTATTATTTATTTAGGGAAATCTTAAAATCCAGGGAGCGTAATTGCCCATCCTGACAATAACTAGGTTCCACTCACTGCCTATAATGGAGAACTGTTTTAAGATTAGTGGGCTTAAAGTTGAAAATTCCGTGAATCGTTAAATATTTGACAGGGCAATTGCAACTTTGGGAGTGATGGAGTCTGCCATTAGCTGCTGCTACACCTATAGGATGAAATGTAGAGAGAAATTTGGCAATAAGATTTTCTTTTTAATGTATTGGCATTTGACAATGAGAAAATTTTCATTTCTTTTTGGGGCGTTTACAAACATACCACCCAATTCTTATTTATGTACTTATCTATTACCTAAACTTTAATTTTTTATAATTATATCACCCAAACTTTTCATATCACATCAAAAATACCACTATTAAATGAATCAATGCACTTGATGAACAACTTGAACTCAGGTAAATTAATATTCAATCATATTTGTTCGAATTAATAAATATATATATATATATTTTTTAACTTGGAAAGTTAAATGAATTAGATTTGAATATAATCTAACTTGTTTATTGATATTCACTAACAAATTTGTTTGTTATTAAACAAATGATTTATTAAATGTTCAATATTTATATGATATATTATTTAAATAAAACTTAATTAATTAGAATATATTTAATAATATATTTAACAATAAATTATCATGATTTAATATTAATATGCATGAATTTATTACATTTTTTTGTGTTTTTTTTTTTAATTTTGACGAACTTGTTAGCAATTATTTATGTTATGTAATTGCGATAATTCTTATTTATAATATATATATATATATTATTTTATTCATTTGGTATGAACTAGTTGGATGTTAATTTGATATTTTTATTCAATTGTTTATTTATTTAGATTTGTAAAATATTTATTACTAATTTTACTCAAGTACTCATTTAAATTTTTAGTTTATTTACTAACTTTATATAAAAAGTTAAGTAAGAATTAAACCTTTAATTTTATAGAAAAATCAAATGATCATTCGAATTATTAGTTTGCTCAATTAAAATGAACAGGCCAATAAAAAAAAAATTCAAGCCAAATAAGAGCATATATGTGAAAGCTCTGCTCAAACTCAAATTGGACATGAATTGTTCATAATAAGACCAGACTAAGTCCAATCTATGCTTCTTAGCTTGGCTTGATTACAACTTTAATATTGATTAGATAAGGACAAAATAAAATCATTATTAATTATGATAAATAATACTATATTTAAATAGGATAATATCCTATCCAACACAGTATATTTACTAGTTTTATGTTATCATTTAAGTTCCATCATCATAATGTTGTCATCTGATGAAATTCGAACAATAACTCTGGAAAAGAAATGGAATGTCAAACTTCAAATTTAATCATGCATCACCAACTTTAATTATATAAAACAATCAATAAAACTATTCTTATTACTATTACTATAATTAGCTCATTGATTCTACATTTTTATTTCAAAAAAGTTCACTTTATGTGCACGATGTTGACTCTTACTCATTTTATATAAACAAGCTTTTTATAAATTTGATCATAAAGTTGTTGTAAGGGAAGCAATTGTTTTTTAGAAGTTGTTACGAGTATTAGCCAATTTCTCATCGTAAAAGTGTATAAGTAGCCAGAAAATAATAACCAAATGGAGTTATGATGGCGGTCTGAAAAGCAAAGCAACAGATAAACTACCATAAATTGGCTCTAAATATGATTCAAATTTGGGTTAAAAAGTTTGAGAAATCATCTTAAAATTCACTAACATTCAAGCTTGGCTGAAGTTTGGCTCAAGCATGTAGTTTAAAAATAAATTTAATTATGTCTTTAGATGATAAAGTACAAACACAACCTCCTTATATATCCCCATCACATGCATGTGGATTCATATTCCTGAATTTGATAGATAAAGATTGGCATTTCAAAAAGAATTTCTCTTGCACTTTTGCTCCTAACCAGAATCTTTATTCTTGTTGAGTTTGACTTCTTTAAGTTGAGGAGCCTCACATCTCCTTGGATTCTACAACAACTTGCTTTCCTCTAACATAAAAATGTAGGGAGATTTACATATATACCCCACTCAATTCTTATGTATTTACATATCTAACAACTAAATTTCTATTTTTACAAAACACCTAAACACCTCCTACAAACATACCACATTCCCCATATGTATTTTCACATTTAACAGTTAAAATGATGATATTTTTTTATGTGATATGAAAGATTTGGGAGATATAAATGTAAAATTAAATTTTAGATGTTATATATGTAAATACATAGGAGTTGTGAGAGATGTGAATTGTAGAAACATATTCAAGAGATTTTAAATAAAATTTTGAGCCAAAGCGCACAAAATAAGGAAATCATATAAAAAAACAAGATTTAATGTGAAAAAAACTCGAGAATGTGAAAAAATCACAGAGTCACAATAGACCATAAAATCCACTATGAAGAAAATGAGAAGAATCATATAAATTACATCGCACAAGCATCTCTATACTTTGAAAGTTTTAGGAAAAAGAATAAAAAAAGGTAAAAATAAAGAGATTTCAATCATTAAATCATTAATAAAAAATAAATGTCTCTTATTTTTGTCGTAACGGCGCTTTCAATAAACGCGATAATCAAAAAACTAAAATATGTATATAAAAAAAATATGTCAATACTAACCTGATGAGATTTATTGGTCCACAATTAAAGAGTGTGACAAAAAAGGGTCCACTAACAGAATATCATGAGGCACATTTGTCTGATTGAGTGAATTTATCTGAGCAAAGCCAGTAAGGGCTAATACTGACCGAATCATGAAACATTTTAAAAAGACGACCAGATGGCTCAAACCTGACCCATTAGACTATAAACAAAACAAAAGAGCATCCAACCCAACCACTATAAAAAAAACCCATTCAATACGATAGCCTACTCTCCGGAAGAGTTCATCCAAGGGATGATCCAATTTCACAATAACTCCCACAATCTCATGAACGCACTAGGGCTCCTAGCCAGGGATGAAAAGTTCACTGTGTAACAAAGAGTTTGGTTGTCGTCCTGTATGTAGGCCCTTCTCATTGAGGGGCGAGCTATTTATTGGTTTACGGTGATTCACCCTCAGCCTGATAGGCTAGTGACGCTCTGTCGATAGAAGTTTCTCACCAATAGATCAAAGATTGACAACCAAGATAGATCATCAGCTTGAGTTGGCCCCATTGACTCTCACCGACCAAGCTCAGTCAATTAGGCGGGCCCTATCTACTCGAAGCTAATTAAGCTTGCAGATCAAGCCAAAAGTAATCAAACGGTAGACTTATGCATATAAAATACTAAAACTACCCCCAAAAGCAAGGCCAAATTTTAATATTATTATTTTGTAGCTTAGGTTGATTTTCATGGACAAATCAAAATTCAACATTATTTTATATATATACATATACACACACACACCATTTGCTGTAACTCATTTGTTGACAGAATTTGTATGATGATTAGTGCATCAATTACGTCATGTAAATGATTACCTTTTATTTTAATTTTATTTTTGTTATTCACGATTTCATAAAAACATTGAAGGGTTTTGTGAAAAAAAGTAGGCATTGATCTTATCAATAAAACTTTATTTGTGAATTAAATTTTTTTATCTATATTTAAAAAAAAAATGTATTTAGTTTGTTTTCAAATAATTACTTTATTTTCAAAAACAAATTAAATTATATTTTAAAAATATTAAATATTCTTTTCAGGTCTTTTCTTTTTAAATGTCACAATAAGAATTTTGTTGTACGTAAAATTCCCTTTGTCAAGTAAAAATCAAATTTTGTGGCGAAGCCGTCAAACTACTATTATTATTACTAAAAGCATTCAAGTTTGCTGTTAGTTAGGAGCCACCAGCCGCCAACCGCCGCCAACCGCCGCCAACCGACAACCGCCCCGATTTACTTATGAAAAAAAAGCCAATTCACTCCTCCTCTGTCCCTAGCCATTTGAACCCGCCCCGATTCACTCGTGTCAAGCTAATGAGTGGAGAGATTGTTATTATGTGAGGGGTCCGCACATCTGAATAACAATCTCGATAGGCCGCCCCACAATCCACTATTATATTATCATAATCAAATATTCGTTCGGATGTGTAGCCGTCACACGTAATAAAAAGAGCAAGATGATCTTTAAAATTTGTCATGGTGGGCTCTACTCCACCGCACTTTGCCACTTTTAACTCCACTAGCCATGCCTAGAATCATGAAAAGCCTTGTGTGCTACGCAAAGCACATACTATAATTATACATAAATAAGTACATTTACTAATTCGTAAGTTAATATATGAGCACGGAATACTAATTTCATTAAAGGATTGCTTAGTTTGTTGGAACGTGAGTTCACTGAACTATTTTTTGAAAAGCTAAAAATTAGGTGTTTGTTTTATATGAATTTTAAACAAAGTGTAAAATCATAATTAATTTTAAATTTATTTGAAATTCATTGAATTTCTGTGAATTTCAACTACACCGCTTTATACAAAGTGTTGCTCGTCGTCGCCATCACTATCGTGGCCTGCCGCTATCAAGGGTCACCCATTGCCACACTCATAAAAGGTCAAAGCTGAGATTTAGATGTATGATGTTCTATGATAAAAGATTTTGATTTGCATGAATAACATAATTAGATTTTATGTACTCTGGTGATGTTGCTCCAGGTGGTTGACCGTCCGGACGTACGGTGTCCCGATAGAATATTTTAGATTTATGTTTTCTATTTTTTTTTCTCTGCCTTATTCTCTCCCTTCTCTCTTTAAGTTCATGTCTCAGTGGTGTGTACAACAAAAGAGTTGAGGATCTCACACCAAAGGCCTGAGACTAACTTGAAGTCCAATTTGTGATAAAATGTTATCTGATCACAAATTAATAAAATCTACGGCTTCACTCTTAAAAAGAATTGTATTAAGAAATTAATAGAGGCTCATTTTCTTAGGTGGATTAATTAACAAAGGGAAACTGGAGAAATTTTTATTCAATACTTGTAATCTAAGTATAATTTTTAAGTTTTTTAAGTACTATAATATTTCTCAATCTAAGTATAATTTTTAAGTACTATAATATTTCTCAAAAAAAAAAATATAAGCATTTGGTTAAAGGAATTTCAAATGCATTGTAAAGTTGTAATATTTTTTAATTCATTTTCTAGTTATATATAGTTTCGTGTAGAGTGCTGCTTATCGCTGCCGTCATCGTTGTCGTTGCCATTGCAATTCTTGTTGGGAGAAACTATTATGAAGAATTTCCTTCTAATTTCATCGCGGAATAGAATCATAGAATTTGAGAAAACCAGAACTTTAAATTTAAGAACTGAAGTAACAAATCAAAATAATCAGAAAAACACACTAGAATTTTACGTGGAAAAATCCGAGAATTAGAAAAAATCACGGAACCACATTTCCACATATTCACTATGGAAATCAAATAGTTTTACAAAGGCCTCATACAAACTTTTTCTCCACACTCACACGAAAAAGCTTATAGCCCGCTCCACAATCTTTCTTCTCCGATTGGATGCAAACAACACACACGGAGATCCCAAAAATCCTTCTCTCCAACTCTTTTCACATTCACCAGAAACTTGTTGGAGAACACTCGAGAAAATCTTACACCCATCACATCATTATGCCGCTCGAAATAGGTTTAAAAAATTAGAAAGCGGAGTAACTGCACGGGGCGCTTACGCTTCTAGACTTGGCGCCAAAACGCCAAGTTCTCAGAATCGCGCCTGGCAAACCAGGTGCTTCAACGCCCAAGGTTGGCCCTTAAGTGTTAGCTTCTTTGTTTGCGCCAACAATATGGGCACTTGAGCGCCCAAAGGGGGCCCAAAGGCGCCCCCCTCTTTGTTAGCACTTTACACAATAGTTCTTTGTTACTAGCGCCTTGCCACCCGTTGCTGCAACTATAGGCCACCCCTGACCACCACCAATGCTCCCCATCAATTACATATTTTATATTGATTTTATTTCTCTTCAAACCAAATAAAAAAAACACAATATTTTATATTTATTTTACACTAAATCAAACAACTTTCAAATATTTCAAATACAATACATTATTTTTATAATCAATTAGCAAACCAATTTGTCTCTAAAATAATTGTAAAATTTGTGATTGAATTATACCCCATAAATCGATGCACACTAGGTATTTCTATTTTCTTTTCGTAAAAGCTGGGAAACTAGAATTATGTTTGCGCCAAGCAGTTCAAAATTAACTAAATTTTTTATGCTATTTGAAAACATTAGGACAAGAAAATTCCCTACAAGAACATCAAGACATCAAATTTATAACTAGCCAAATGTCTAACATCTTAGTTGAATCCCATGATCCAGCAAGATCGCCTTAATTAACAGATATAAGTTAGATCTATTCAAGTGTCAGCACGTGCACAACTAGGTGAAATAACTGGGCTATTCATCACCATTATTCATCAATTCACAACTTGGTTAAAGTATCATGAAAGCTCATCTTTTGGTGGACTCATCAAGTTGGATATGAATGCCAGCTAAATTGGCAATTAGTAGCCATCCTTTCACTCTCTAAAACATTTTAGTAACCCACCAAACTCTACACTGCTTTTAAAATCATTGCAGACCCTTCCATTTCAATGATCAGACCGACCACTTCTGATGGTTTTTAGTCACTTTGAAGCAATACACAAAGCTCTACGTTAGCATCATCATCGCTAATCATGAAAAGAATTTTATTGATATGCCATGCATTCAAAATATATTTATTTGCAAATATATTTAATTTTTGTATACATCTTTAACATTTTTTCCATGCCACTACCAAAAAATTGTTGCTAAGTGTACGTCAGAAATGTGTCTGCAAGAATCTCGAGGAAATTTAATGAATTACAAGACAAAAATAAGGTCAATGATGACACATCAGAAGAAGTAGAGATGATGTCAGTAGAAAACCAAAGGGTCTTGTTGACCAACTACAAATCTCTCAGAATAGGATTTGGGCCGATCGAACGAAAGTTATTCTAGTCAAAGATTAAGACCTATCTAACTGAGGGAAAGAATTAGTCCCACTCTCGCTTAAGCAAAACCAGATGCCCTGCAGAAGCCTTCAAAACTCTTTAGAAGGCCCAAGGATCTCATCATCAAACATTTATCAAGCCTTCCACACAGATCTTTTGTCAAAAGAGTTATGCTAACTGTCAGATTACGATGATTCGTCATGTGCCTGACAACCTAATTCTACTCTAACGATATGAGTTTATCATCTAAAACTTAATAGTCAAACTAAAACAACCGATCGACTAACTCAAGACAATCGAAAGAAGACTACGACTGAAGAACCGTTAGGGCCAACCGATCACCCCAATTCGACAAAGTAGGTCGAATGTATCTGGCCAACCCAAGAATTGTAGGTCCTCGCCGATCGAAAGACCGGGTAGTCGAACCACAAGCTTCTTTATTTTCTTTATTTTCTATATACCCAAAATAACCTCTAACACCTCCAAAAAAGTGTGGTATCCATGTAATTTATAATTTATCCCCCTTTGCATATAAATATGGGGGGTTAGTCAACGATCAATGAACCACCTTTAAAAGAACTAGATTCTTATACTGCATTCTTTCTCCCTATCTTATTTTACACTATATTCCTTGAGTGTAATTCACAGGGCATATTCAAATTCAACACAAAGACAATATTTTCTTATGAGCGGTTTTAAAATTATTGTTGAAAACCCACATATGACAGCAATTTAAAACGGTTTAATTATATCGGTTTAAACATGAACATTATGTGTCTTAAACCGCTCCTCTAAATTTTCTTACCCACATAATTTCTTTTTTCGCGAAACTAATGGTCTATTTGGGACAACTTTTGCGTTTTAGAACACCACCACAGCTCTGTTTGGGAAACTGAATTTTTGCTGTTTTCTAGAAATTTATGTGGTGAAAAATTATTCTTGTAAACCTGACTTATTAAAATATACTACTTGTAAGAATGCTATTGTTTGTTTTTTTTTAACAATATGTATTTATAATTCTAACAAAAGCTTTCTAAAAAATGACTCCCTCTACCACAACTTTACAATCACATTTTTTTTAAAACAGAACCACCTCAAACAGGCGTTAAAAGCGACAACCTCAAACTCCCCATCTATCTTGTGTGTCGGACCAATCGTTAATCCTTCTCACCTTCGCAACGCCGGCCACCTCGCCATCCTCCACAGAACCGACCACCCGCCATCCTCCACAGTGCACGACGTTTCTTATGTTGTCCGACCACCCCATCATTTATAATGGCGCTTTTAACCGATGCATAGACCCTTGTTCTTTAGCAGCGATTTTTTACTTCTGCCAAAGAACCTTTGTGACGGAGAGCAACTGCAATGATCATGTGGCGGTTTAAGTTCCTAAACCTTTATTTAGAATTTAATCATAATATGAAATAATTGCTTCAAAAATATTTTTGATTTTTATTTATTTTTCTAGTATGCTGCTGATTTAACTAGATCATTCAGTTAATTTCCTTAAGAAAATATCGTTCAGTTTATTTTAAAGTTAAGGGTCTGTTTGGGGCAGCTTTTTCAGAGCAACTTGCTAATAGTTGTTGTCGGATAAATTATCATTCTGCCCCTGTTTGATAAAGTTGTTTGCAACAGAACTGTATGGAGAAAATAATAGATAGAACAGAAGTCTCGTTGGACTCTTTTTCATATTACTTACCAATCATGAATAAGCTTACAAAAGTTTAGCATATTACTTATCCAATAAAACTAATTTCCATGAGATAAAACTAATTTCCATGAAATAAAAGAGCAAGGCAACCAACACCTGTCCCCCCTTAACATTGTATTGTTGAAACACCATACCCCGCTGAATCCTTTTTTTTAGACACAAGTAAACACATTCTCAAATATTTGTGCATTTATAAACACACAAGTGGATGAATAAATTTTTATAAATAAACTGAGCACTTCTCATGATTTCAAGCATTATTACAATGATCTTTCTCCATATTTTGAGATATTGTGAAATGAAGAGATAATATGGATGTGTCAATATTCAAAATATAAACTAAATTGTGATGATTTTTCAACTCCGAACTTAATTTTCTTTTCAATCTGACCAATTGAATTGTTAAAATATGTTGTGAAACATATGATCCGAGAAATGGAATATGAGTTCTACAACAGAGTGGTTGCAGTAATTTTGTTTGATTCCAAAACGGGTATGAATTCTACAACATGCTGAATTTTGAAGATGCAGTAATTCAAAATAACACTTTTCTTAGAAACTTTACCGATCTTCATAGTCGGTAACAGTTTCGCAGAAATGAAAAAGTGTCAGTGTTTCGATACGGGATTTAGGAGTGTCGCAGAAAAACTAACATACTCGTTTTCTCTCATTTCTCAGTCGTCAGTTTCGTCCGTTAAATATTGGTAAATTTCATTCATCTGGTTTCTTGTCGGGATGAAATTGGAATAGTTGTAGACAGGAATATTCTCGGTCATGTATTATACAAAATTTCATGCTTTAAAACACACTAGATCTATTTTGACACTGAACTTGAAATCCAGCCGTATTACTAACCCCCATTGTTCTTATCCCGTAAATCAAATGAGCCACTCTGAAAATAGAATTCTCATTCATGCAATAAAAAATGAACAATTTTGATAAATATTTCCAGTAGCTTGTTATTCTGGATCACTATAGCCATTTGAAGCTGTTAGTATGAGCATACTCTTATTTCCTCCTGAACTCTCTTTCTAAAAACAGTTGGAGTAATTCATTATTGTTTGCAGGATGAGTAATCTAGACAAGATCATCATGAATTGAAGTGGCATGTATGTAAATGCCACAAAAATAACATCTACTTTCTCTAATTCCCAAATGACATGAGTTAGATCCAACACAGTGGATCTAAACTCACACAAAAATATAACAAGTGAGGGTAATTGCTCAGCAGTAGTTATATCTCATATGTGAGGGTAATTCCAACATTTCCAAGCAGAAAAATGATGAGTAATGTGAGGGTTGAATACATACTTCATATGAGGCGAGAGAGAAGCAGAAGGAAGATCGGGTAGGACGAGAGTGTAAGGTCGAAAATATACCTCATATGTGCCGATCTCGAGACAGTGAAGGAGCATAGAAGAGACCAGAAGGGCGAGAGCGAGGGCGAGGGCGAGGGCGAGCAGAGAAGGGCACCTCCGGAATTCTTATCATAAATGCAATAAGCAGAATCGAGACGCGTCCAGGATCCTGCTTCGCCTCTATTAAGGAAATACACGATTGCTTTTCAGAGCGGCACCAAAACGTCGGCCCAATCGTACTATTCAAACAGAATGGCAGCATTTTCAAAACGCGGTCGCACTCATTAAGCTGCCCCAAACGGACTCTAAATAGTATTGCTAACCGAGCTCAGCCTAAAAAGCCTATGCATGTGTATAAGAGTAATGCTTTATCAATTCTAAATTTTAAACACATAATTAGTAGGAAACAATTGGCCAAATATTATAATTTCATGCAAAGAAAATAATAGTTTTGTAGTATAATCAAATTAATAAAAATGAAACAGCCTAAGTTTGGGACAACCTTATAGCTTATTGCTCTTTGAGACCACCATGTCTAGATGATATATTATCCTGCAGCAGCAATTATACAACTCCTACACTAGAATAAAAGCACACCAACAATCAACAGGACCCAATTCCGATACTCTCTCTCTCTCTGGTCGCTTTTTGGTAACAGTAAGGACAATGAGACATCGAATTATGAGAATTGACAACTGTTTCAAATTGATTTCTATATCTGTATCAAACTCAGCATAGTCTTAATATTATTATTATTATATTATGGTATTTTAATATTTATAAATTAAGATAATAAGTTCATGCTGCTTTACCAATAGGATCAAAAATGGTCCTGCATGGATGCTGGAGTTTCTTAAATATTGGCACAGGCCTTAATTAAACTCTTATGAAATCTTGGTTAACTTTAGAATTTGTTATAAGATGCCAATCTTCATTCATATTGGAATTTGCTATAAATTTCTAGCATCATTATTGAGGTGTTGGTTTTTTTTCTTTTAATATCTCATAATAAGTTCTAGCATGTTAAATTATAATAATAATACAATAATTTCAATAATCTCAAGTTTACATATCAAAATTAAAAAAAAAAAAAACTAATATCTATATTATGAAATATTCTTCTTGACAACCATGGTGTACATTGGAAATGAGTCGGCACGAATCTGAAGAAGACACAATGAAACACATGTACAACTATGGAGGGCCCATCAGTAGAAACCGGACATAGTAGTCCGAACAATTACCAAAAGCCAAAGCCGGTGGATGCATCCATTCGAGCCAAAGCCCGCAAGCACTATAGGAGAAGCCATTATTAGCGTCTGAAATTTGCGTTAGAAATTTCAGATGTAAATATTAGCGTCAAATTTACGGGGCACTAATATATTTTGATAAATGCGTTGGATTTTGAGCCTGATTTTGGGTCTGAAAATTTGATGGAAAAACACTCTGAAAATGGCAAAATTTTATTTAGAAGGGCGACGACTTTTGTGTCGGACTAATCAAAGCAAAACCTTTAATTGCTAGCATCGAACTAAGTGCGATGTAATTCCGACGGAAATCCGGCGCAAATGACCTAATATTCTCATCTCGCGTGCCGACATTTCATTTATTTTCTCTCCGCACTCTATCGTTCTCCCGTTTGCTTGAATCCCTTGCTCTCCACTTTCCCTCTCCCCTCTCACTCTCCCTCGTGGCCTTGCTCAAACCCATCACTTCCCGAATGACAATTCACGAGACAATAGGAGCTAGCTTAGTTGAGAAGTTAACCATGGTACTCGGCTTATAGAGACCACAAAAACTCCCGTAGTTCTCTTCTTTCCGCTTCGCTCCAATCAGAAATCATTTTGGAAGGTAGTTCTATTTGCACCTTTAAATCTTTTCTATTTAAATTTTTGTTTACTTATTTAAATATGGTATGTATGTAAAAGTTGAAGTTTAGGTGTTAGGTATGTATATGTATGTAATGTGGTATGTATGTATAAGTTGAAGTTTAGGTGTTGGATATGTATATAAGAATTGAGTGGTATGTATGCCTTCATAAAAAATAAAGCTTAGGTGTTAGCTATGTATATACATAAGTATTGAGTGGTATGTATGAAATTTTCATAAAAACAAAGTGTAGTTAGCTATGTAAATACATAAGTATTGAGTAGTATTGTTGTGAGATATGTACTTCCTGGCATAGAAAGGAGACGAAAAAGAACACAAGCAAACACAGACCGTTTACGTGGTTCGATCCAACTGGATCTACGTCCACGGGAGGGAATCAATCAAATATTTCACTAAGACAAAAGAAATGGAGAATACATAGCTTATACATATAGATGAGCCCTCATCTTCCTTCTATGGCCTTCCTCTCAAGCGACACCTTGATACAAGGCCTCAAGATGCTCTCCTCCTCTAACTCTATAGCTATTCTCTCCTCCTTTGTGGTAGCTCAAGATATCTTCTCCCTTGCTCTCCTAGGCCTCACACCCT
>NW_018164458.1:472590-476216 GCF_001263595.1 Phalaenopsis equestris
TTAAGATCTCTTCTCCCTTTCCTCTCCTAAGCCTCACACCCTTAAGATCTCTTCCCTTGCTCTCCTAAGCCTCACACCCTCTCTATTTATAGAAGCAAGAGAGTGGTAGGGGAGAGGGAGGTGAGAGGTAGGTGAGCGGTAGATGAACGGTAGGTGAATGGTAGGTGAGATGTGGTAGGTGGCGGTACCACATTACAAAAGTGCCCTTTTACTTTAGTTCATTAATTGGGGGTCAAAATAACAAGTATGTATTTACATATTAGTAGAACTTATGTTGGTTGGTTGAAATGAATTAATATATGCATCGGGTCTAGTTCGAATTGATAGTGGTATAGAAAGAGACGTTTTAACTAGAATTCACGTTGGTTGGTTGAGGTGGAAGAATGTTACGATCGGACCTATAGTTCAAAATGATGGTGTATAGATGGGGATGTTATTAGTAGAATTGAAGTTGGTTGGTTGAATTGGAGGAATACATTGATTGGTCAAATTTTCGAAGTGAGGGTAATATAGATAGGGATGTTATTAGTTGAATTAATGTTGGTTGGTTGAAATAGAGGAGTGCATCGGTTCTTATTCAAAGTGATGGTGATATAGATGGGTTTGTTATTAGTAGAATTCAAAATGGTTGCTTGTGGTTGGTTGGTTGACCAAGTAGTGTCGACTTCTTAATGTTTGTATTTACTAATTTTTATTTTCTTAGCAGTTATACCGACCCGTAAAATTACATCAATGATGCAGATGGTTATCCGTAATTTTAGAGCTTGGATGTATAATAGATTATATTCAGGACGAGAATGACTTACATATAAGTTCTTGAATGATATTGAGGAATTCGTACAGGTGACATTACAACTGCCCATCTATAGTTTTAATGGTATGTTATCATGTCACTGTGCGAAGCACAAAATCAAGCATTTTTGCCTCCTGAAGAAGTTAAGTTGGATCTTTATCGCAAGGGATTTAAAACATATTATTGGTACTGGACTGCACATGGTGAGCAAGAATGAAGAGATCCACCAGTTGCACGAGCATATGCTAGAAGGCCAACATAGAGTCGAGCACTCTAAAGCGAGCATGGAGGAGACCTTCGTAGATAACCGGGGCAAGAAGTCGATGACATCTGTGGAGGAGGAGTCTGGATGGAGACGATGTGTAGATTTTTTTAATGTTTTCATTTATTTGTATGAATTTTATTGAACATTTATTGTGAAATTTTTTGCATTAATTTTTCTATTCTTATTTAGACGATTTACGACAGTATCTTCCTCTAATTAATGATATTGTTTAGATATTTGATTTGAGATATGACTATGCTTTGATATGTGATGTTGGTTGTGGAATATGTTTTTGTGCAGGTTGTGGAAATGTAATTGATAATCTAATCTTTTTTTGTGTTAAAGATTTGCATCGGATTTGTATTCGTTTTCAAATGCAAAATCCAATGATATATCAATAATAAGACATTTTAGTATTCATTACTATGTATTGTTATCTTTGTATCTATTTTTTCTCTTTCCTGACTTTTGCTTTAACCCTTGAGATGTGATTCACGAAAAGTGAAAGATTAAACACACCGAATAACAATTGTCATTTTTTTATTGAGATATTTATATAGAAATCCCATATATATATATAAACACACACGCATGCACTCTTTGTTCAAGTATTGTGTGACTACAATAATTTATCATGAAATCTTGCTATAATAACTGTTCGAACATTATTGCAAAAATAAAATAGGAATTGCATTACAATTCTTGTAGTGATATTAGAGTTTTATAAACCTCCAATATATGCAAATTGTTGCAAGCCTAAACCACATTATCCAAGATTTGTTTAAACCTTATTTGTGAAGTAGGGTAATTTCTTAGAACTATAGTCGTTTTTATTAAAAAAAATCAATTTCATGAAATTAAGAATCCTATTTTACAAAATTTTAAACAGTTTTTTTAAAATAAATTGCAAATGTTTTGGATTTTCATGCAAATAAACCATTATTCTTTTAAGCATTTCCTTCTGGTCCCTCATGACTCCAAGGCCGAGCAAGTGGAAACGGCTGTCACAACAAAATCAAAACCAAAAAAAAAAATCAATAAAATAAAGTGAAAAAGCAAGGTGTTTCTTCACCCTACAGCCACCTGCTCCTCTGCATGCAGTATAATGACATAACTCAGTAGATATTTTCCCCCTTCCCATTCCATCTTTTGAGCACAGAAGAGTTGATAACATAGAAGAGGCCAGAATTAAAATCCTATTCTTCCCTTTTCATCTCAATCATTGTTGCAAGAGAAGAAGAATAAGAAGAAGAAGAAGAAGTATTACTAAATAGAAACAAAGCCAAAAATTCTCCTTATGTATCCATCAGCAACCATCTCCAACTCCACAACCATAACAGAGGAAGCAAATGTTTCCCCTGAAACCAGAGTCCATGATCACTTCAATAACCTTACTCTCCTCTTCACACCCATATCCACCCAACCCAAACCCAAGACGAAGAGAAGCCAACCAGGAAATCCGGGTAAGCATACTTACCATAATGAATGAGTGCTTTCTTAAATGGTGGCTGTTACAGCTCACAAATTGTTCTGTTCCTTAATTTTTTTTAGACCCAGATGCTGAAGTGGTGGCTCTCTCTCCCAAAAGCCTTCTTGCCACCAACAGATTTGTCTGCGAGATATGCGCCAAAGGATTTCAGAGAGATCAAAACCTTCAGCTTCATAGGAGAGGGCACAACTTGCCATGGAGGCTGAGGCAGAGGAATAATAATGGCAAGGAGGTTATAAAGAAGAGAGTCTATGTTTGCCCTGAGCCTTCCTGTGTTCATCACCATCCTTCAAGAGCTCTAGGTGATCTTACAGGGATAAAAAAGCACTTTTGCAGGAAACATGGTGAGAAGAAGTGGAAGTGTGAAAAGTGCTCGAAGAAGTATGCGGTTTACTCGGATTGGAAGGCTCATGTCAAGACATGCGGAACCAGGGAGTATAAATGTCACTGTGGAACACTCTTCTCTAGGTTTGTTCGTTTTTTTTTTTCCTTCAGTTTTTTTAACTTCAACTGCATAGAATTAATAATTTAGTCTCCTTTAGGATTTGCATGGAAGCTGATTCATACTGCGCTTTGACTTGTTTGCATGCTAAATTTACTCTCTTCTCTCTTAGGGATATTTTATGTCCAGGACAGTAGTAAAATAGCCATTAATATGAAAAGAGAACAAGCAGGCTATGAATTTGTATATATGTAGGGCCAATCACCTGTTGGATCCTTACTGTAGCCTTCTTTATAAAGGTCAATGCATAAGCTGTCAAAGTCAAACTGACAAAATAAAAACATTTAAAAACTTGGATGATAGAATCACGCAGATTTTGGATGGTAGCTCTCTATCTCTCTGATTTTTAAACTGTATTTCATTTGAAAGCACGTGCATGTGTAACTATTTGTTGATTCAACTTATATGTCTGGTCTATAGTTTCATGATTGATTCGTTGATGTAATTCATCAATTCTTTACTGTTTTTTCTTACTAATTTAAAGTTCACTTCGTTTTAATTAAGAAAATATTTCAGTTAACTTTATGGCTGCATTCCTGTCTTTTTTTTAATCTATAACAATTAAATTAACTATAAT
>NW_018164458.1:476316-489111 GCF_001263595.1 Phalaenopsis equestris
TGCTGCACAGATTATTCATTTAATTAAAAAAAATTATAAATAAGCTGTTTACAAAACACACTAACCAAACATCTAAACAACTTATTCAGAATAGGGGCAAAATGGTCAATTTTTCAGAATCAGTTGTTTTCCATAAGCGTCAACCAAACAGTCATACAGCTTATCCGGATAAGCGGCTCATCAACAGATTATCAGGAAAAGCTGCTTATCAGCAGAAGCTGGATAAGCTGCAGCTGCCCCAAACTTCAATTAGGTAAATTTGACAAATCAAGATTCAACAGAAGGTGAATTTGGCATCACTATCTACCTGCATGCTTCTATTGTGACATCAATCGATATTAATATCAGAGATAATCAAAATTAGCCTTTAATACATTTACCAACAATCAATCACCAAAGTTAGTAGATATTACCGGCTATCAACAATCTATTGCTTGCAAATTGGATTGAAATTATGATAATTGGCAGCTAACATGTAAGAAATAAAAAATAAATTTGCAAGAAAAAAAGATTGCAAAGATTGAAATGGATTTGATTCTCTTATAACCCTCCAATTGAGTTGATTAATGCTTCTTTCTCTTTCTCTAATTTTAATCAATCTGCAGCCTTTTGATAGTTGCATGCTTTGAACTCTATCATTGCCTCATGTTCAAGTACAACTATTCTCGCTTTCTTTAATTATGCTAAGAAAAATAAATTAAGTAAGTTGAAACCCATAAAGGCCTACATAGTCCCTCTCTAACACATCAATGATTGATGCACGATTCGTTGTTAAGCCAACTTCTTCTTTTTTGATGACCGAGGAAATTTTAAAGTGGGATACTACAACCTTTTTTAATTTCATTTTCAGCCTTCATTCGATATGCATAGTAAATGATTGGCTTTATATAATTGTATAAAATAAAAGTATCATAAGTCAAATCAAATGTTAGACAACACACATGGAGAGTATACATATATTGTAAAATTTTGTGACATCATGGGGCATTCACATGATTATGGCCAAATTCTTATCTTTTTACAAATCTAACCACTAAACTATTGCTTAACGATATCTCTGCATCAGAAATAAACAAATTACGATATTAAAAGTTATTTTCTCTAAAATGATAAACAAAATCCAATGTATCTATAGCTTTTTTTTCAAACTAGCCTCAACAAATACCCTCAAAGAATCAAATGGAAGGAAACAAAACATTGCATCAATATAATCTACCCTCAAGAAATAACCTCAAAGAATCAGTAACTTTGAATAGCATGGAAACCATATGAACATAAAACGAAAAAAACAAAATTCGTTTAATGCGAATATACACTGTTCGACGAAAGGTTGGGATGAGGAATGAAGGGAACTGCCTTGATGCTTCAAACATATCACAGAAACAGTGGATCTATATTTTTACCAGCGGTACTTGCACATTCAGAATAGATCTAGGTTTTAGCCACCTCAATACTTCCAAACAGATGGATCGAGTGTAATTTCTTGCCAAAATCTTAGATCTCTCGGCGAAATAGGGGAAAGAAGGGAGGAGCCGAGCGAGGAAAGCATTTTGTTACCTGCGGAGGAGCGACGGAGGCGAGATCGACGCCAAATGTTCGAAGGAGGGTCGGCTGCGGGCTTAGGAGGCTAGCGAAGGAAAATATGGTGCCCAAACGTGGATCACGGGGATATACCCGCGATCCTCATATAATATAACTTAAACAAGCTGTTTTAAAAAATGCAAGGCAAACGTGATTTTCAAACGCTAGGGTGCCGCACATTTAAGCTGTCCCAAAGGGCCCCTTAATGAACAGTCCCGAAGTTTCTAAGTTCATAAAACATCTTAAACCGGTTTATCGGCCCTCCCGGCGGTTCGATGCTTCGACGGGCTCACCGCCGCCGCCTCATTCTTCTTTCTTCTCCCTACTCCACCTGCAAGCGTCAAAAACTCCCCCCTCTCCCTCCCTTCGAACCTCCCATTCCCAAAAAGATCCCTTTTACCGCTTCTGCTCATGGCCGAACCTGGCACGATCCCTACCACTGGATGTCAAATACTTCCGATCCCGAACTCACCGAACACATTCTACGTGAAAACTCATACACAGAATCCTTCATGAGCGACACAGACTGCCTTCGAAGGAGGCTGCAAGAAGAAATGTGGGCGCGGATGCCGCCGAAGATATCAGCTCCGCCCGAGACTTGGGGAAATTGGTGTGCTCTAATTTGTCGGCGCATTAGTTTCAAAATTTACAGATTATAAATGTGGCTTATTATACAAAATTGGTTTTCTTACCTTTTCGAAAATTTGGTACTCATATTTTACGAATTGTACACCTATTACTTCATGCCTTGGTTTATTTTGTCAAGTTTGAATTTTTGACATCAATTTGGTGAAATAAATACAATATAACTACTAAGGAGTGTAGACTCTAGGCACAGAGTAAAGGAAGGAGATGAAACGAAGACAGTCAGGTTAAGACATGTTTACAGTGAGAATATTTCCGAAGAGGTTGTCGGGATTTTGCTGTTATGTATTATCCATTTGCGCTGGATGATGTGTCCAGAGTGGCTTCTGTTGTAATGTTCGTAGCTCTATTTGCTGTTGTAGGTTTTATAATTTTGTTAATTCCTGGAAATTTGATGGTTCACAGTTGAAGCTTCAAATTTGAAGACAAATAGCGAACTATGGTGGCAGGTAATGATTTCTTAAATATGCCGGTGATTGATATTGAGAGAAGACATGCTTAACAGATATGGCTCTAGCTTTAATGCACTCATAAATGAAGTGGTTGTCAATTTAGATGTGTTTGGTATAAGCATGATTGTTTGAAAGTGCTTGAACAACCACATTGTTGAAGTAAAGTAGAGTAGGCTATTGAATAGGCACATGGAATTCTTGAAGTAGACAATGGATCCGAAGAGGTGATGGATGGTATTTTTTTGGTTGTGCGATTTTGGACAGATTTGCGGGAGAGCATTCCAACTCATATGAGAATGTTAAGGGCATATAGGGATTCATTCAGATGAAGACCTTGGTGTGTGATTTATTTGGATGCCAAGGAAGTGCTGGGTTTCACCCAGATTTCTCACATGTAGTGTTTGCTGGAGTGGATGTAAGTTTGGTGATGAATGAATTAATATAATATGTGCTTAAAATGTTTTTCACATATATTATAATAAAGATGTAAATGTGGTCTTGATCATAGAGCATTGGTGAGGGGTCAGCTGAACTTAAATGAAAGCCAACATTATGTAGAAGTTGTAAGAAAGTGGCATACGATTCTCTTGGTGCTTGTTTGAGTTTATAGAGTGCTTTATGAAGATGACAATCATAGTGAGGATACTTTGGATCAATGAAGCCCTTTTGTTGCTGCATGTAGATAGTGTCATGTAATTTGCTATGAAGAATGACATTAGAGGCATCAATTTGAGTGATAAGCCATGTGTTGTAAAGAGCAACCTTCAGCATGATGCGAGTTTTGGGCATTTTGGCAGGTGTAATCAAGGCCTCATTATTATTTGAATTTTTGAGCTACAAGGCTTGCCTTATACCAACTGATGGAACCAGCATGATTTAATTTTGTTTTATATGTCCATTTTTAACCAAATATATTTTGGTGAGGTGTAGTTTAACTAGAGTCCAGGTTCCTTGAACTTGAAGAGCTTAAAATTTCTCAGACATGGCTGTGTGCTAGCATTTGAATTTGACTGCAGTGGGGTAGCAGGTAGGCTCCAGTGATGGTACGGTAATGTAGTGTAGATCAAAGAATTTTCTTTAGTTTTGGAGTTTCTTTTTGTGAATGTGTAAGCATAGGATGCCTAGGTGTGTTGCAGTGAGATTGTAGCTGGAGTTTTAGAATGGGGTTCGGATGATGGGGCGGGAAGGTGGGTAGACACGAGTATATATTGGAGGAGATGAAATGAGAGGAAGTGGGAAGGGAGTTGGTTGATATTTAATGGAAATATGAGAAGGAAGATTGGTTATGGTAGATGAAGTTTGGGAAAGAGGTGGATTGAACAATGTGTTGCCAGATTTGAGTGGTGAGTGGGTGGATAGAGTAGCAAGGGTATGGGGAGGTATGTGTGCAAGGGTATGTTACTAGTTTGTTGAGTTAGAGTTTTATATGAAAAACATCCTCATAAAAAATGGCATGTCAGGAGATAAATAGTTTGGTAGTAGAGGCATGGTAGCATTTATAGTCTTTATTATTAGGATGATAACCAAGAAAAATACATCGAGTTGAGATTGGGGATAATTTGTTTTTGTAGTGGCAGCAAAGCTAAGGATTACAAGCACATTCAAATGTTTTGAGATGATTATAGTTCGGTTGGTAATTATAGAGTAGCTAGAGTAGCTCGTATGGGGATGAATTGTCGGTTGTTGGTGATGGTAACTTGTTAACGAGGTAGATTGCAGTTAGCAATGTGTCTGCTTATAGAAAGTGTGGATGTCTACCTTCAAGAAGTAGGATGCGAGTGGTTGCTATAATGTGTCAATGCTTCCGTTAGATTCAATGCTTTCGTTAGATAAACTCCATTTTGTTCAGGGTTTTATAGGCAACTCACTTATAGAGATTCCACATTAAGTGAGAAAGTTTTGTAGGGTTTGCTTAGTATATTTCTTGTTGCCATCAGATCAAAGGATCTTTATAATATTTATTTAGTTGATGCTCATCCATGTTTTTGCAGTTTATGAATATAAATTTTATATCAGATTTATTTTGCATCGGAAGCACCCAATAGAAAAGTGAATAGTTATCTATGCATGAAACATAATATTTGTTGCCTTATTTGGAAATGGGGGGATAGAGAATCAATACATCAGAGTGGATAATAAGTAAAGGATATAAGTTGAGGGTTAATAGAAACATAAATGAAAGTTTTTTGAATTTCTGTAGAATTACAATATTGACATTTAAAGCTGTTCCTTAGGGTACTTATATCTGGACGGGATTTGGCAAGAGTGAGGACAACTAATTTGTGGGGATCTCTTAAGCTGCTATGCCACTTGGATTGTGAGATGAGTTAGGAAGGTGTTGCAAATGGGAAGCTATTTTATACAAGAATTGCACTAGATAGCGCACAGTTCATTATGGTGTAGGCCTAATGGAAGTGGCTGGTGCAAGTTATGATTGATAATGCTGAAACCATTAGAATCAAAAGTGACGGGGCAATGATTATTGAGATTTAGTTTGTGTATTTAATGAGATTGCGAGATAAATGAGTTGAATTTGACAGAGACGAAACTTATGAGAGTGGTTAGGGAGGCCGTCAATGATATTAGCAGTGGGTAGCTATTGACCATTTTGCACTATGACTTGTAGAGAACCAGTGTATTTTTTGGGTTGGATATATTGTCAATGTCGGCAGTTAGTTGGGATGTTGTAAATGAGTCTAGTACTCATTTTTTCGTGGATGACCCCAAACATTAAACTCTTTTCCCCTTTTAAGCGCCTACAGTTGTACTTAAGACCAGTACAGTATCGACACTTAGTTGCAGGGATGACCCATTTTGTTACAGATTTGACATTGAATCATAGGGTTATTTGATTTGGAACCTCTTGGCTGAGACGAGTTTGTGCAAGGATTGCTTAGGTGTGACCCTGCCATAAGTGAAGTGATTGTAACAATCACGACCTCTATCTGTAGGAACTGAATGGCAAATTGAGGATTTTGAGTTGATTGCTGCTGTTGGAGAGTCACTTCAGCTGTTAAGTTTGTTTTCTTGGAGCACAGTAGGGAGTAAAGGTCATCCAGGCTAATTGGTTGGAGTTGTGTGTGGATGGCAGTCTTGATGGTCTGATAACTTGGTGGTAGGTCATTTAGAGTGTAGAGAATAATGCCTTCAGGGCCAAGTGGAGTGCAAACTGTGTTAATGGCATCACGTTTTGCTTTGGTTTTTGTTAGATATTGAGTCATTATTTTATCTTTTATTGACAGATGATGTAGTTTGTTTTGGGCTCTATGCCGCATCAACAGTTGCTGGATTGGAGAAGGTTAAGAAAGTAAGGATTGAAATATGGTTGACAAGAGCGGTACAATTAGATTTTGGTTTACAAGTGTCTTGGTAGCATAGGAGAGGTTGGGTGTAATTGAGCCATCAGGATGATGGATGGGTTTTCTTGCCAAACAGTAGTTGTTATCCTAGCATACTTTGATTTCATCTGTTAAAAAAAAAAAAGAGGGTTTTGAACACTATGCTAGGCGATTTTTTCTGTTGTGAATTGTGTAGAGATGATGTTCTTGATGTTGGACATCAAGAATTTCAACTGTAATGGAATGCGAGTCTCTCCCATGGTTGGTGTTGAGTCTGCTATCGGCGAGAAAGCTTTATGGTTGGATGTTTGATAGGATGCGATTGCTAAAAGAATTAGAGCTTGCTGCTTGGTTGTGGCTGTGATATCATGTAGACTTTTTCAAGCAGGTAGGAATAGAGTAAAGGAAGAAAATTAAAGGCAGACAGTGAGATTAATACATGCATATCTTCATTTTCTAAGGAAGCAAAAACCAGAGAATACATACAAAACATCACACATACTTATGCATTAGAGATATAAAGAGCAGATGGAATATTTGCACAGACGTAGTTGGGATTCTGCTCTCCTGTATTATCCATTTGTGCTGGATAAGGGTCTGAAGTTGCTGCTGTTGTAACGGACGTAGTTTTGTTTGTTTTAGCAGTTTTTTGACTGTTGTTATGTAGTAACTCATGTCGAAGCTTGTTAATGCTATAAATGATCATGTATTTGATTAACAAGTCGCACTTAACAATTCGAATAAATTTGAACATTATCAGGTTAGTGTTTTATTTTGTTTACAAACATATGTTCATTCAGCATTTGGCAAATAATTTGTTTATTTGTTTCTTTGTGTATTAGTTTATCTTAGTTCTTTTATTAAATTTGTGTTTTAATTACGCATTTTAAGTAAAGTGCATTGATAAAGATATAAATGTGATGGAAATCATATAATCAACCATTATATATATCATTTTTTTTTTGTTTTATCTATTTTTATCTCAATGTCAAAATATTAGAAAAAGCATGCTAATTGAATTGTGTAAATTTTTATGAATGCTTATTTACGTTTGTATTAATTATCATATATGTTTTATTAGGTTTGATCAGAATTTAACTATAACAAACTTGGATATAATGATATACTCTTTTGTTGCTCAACTAAGATTGATAAGAAAATAAGTAAATGAATTTCAGCATTATGATACTTTGCTCGACTCCACTCATATCTATAGGCTTAGATTATTTATTCCTTCTAACTCATTCTCTTGAATTAGGTTGTATTATCAATACATACCAGAGGGAAAGGAGTATCCAATCCTGTGCAGAAAGCCCAAGAATCAAAATGGATTTACAAAGACACTTTGTAATTGGTTGAGGGGTTATAGAGAGGAGGTTTTACTTGATTGGAATGAAATTGCAGAAGAGTTTGGCAAGTAACTAATAATTATCTTTAAGATGTTATTCTATGTCTTTTTAAATTTTGTTAAACTTGTTATTCTTTTTTGTATTATTATGATCTTTAGTTTGGTTATATATTTGAAAATCTTATACCACCCTTTTACCCTTTTTTTTACTTGTTTATGTGGTGTTATTAATGCTTTCATCTATTAATAATTAATTATTGAGATTTGTATCTAATGTAGGGTCCTACCTATTTGTAAATAGAAGAAGTGTAGGGATTTATTTGTAAATATTGTAAGACTCTATATAAGTCCAAGCCATTAATGAATAGGGCAAGTGTTTAGAGCAATTATGTCTTTTTTGGTATTAGAGCTATACCCTAACAGGAGAAAGGCAAAGGATTTTGGTGGTCTTTGCGACAGCAGTTCTGTCGCTGTCTTCTCAACGACCTCTAGCTGCGATTATAAGGCAAGTAAGAAAGAGGCGCTGAGGCGTCAAGGGTTTCTAGCATCAGTTTGGATTGCACAAACGATTTCAGTGCAGGGAAGAAAGAGGCATTGGAGATTTCGGTGGCCTGTATATGCTGTGTTCTCGTTCTGCGCTCGCAGAGAAAGTAGGTGAGGCTATCACCCACATGGAAGAACGACGAGGACTTCAGCGGACCGGATCGCGTGCGTCAAGGCAGTGAAATTGGTTAAGGTTTTAGTTGCTCTTGTCGTATAAAGGATGGAACCAGGACTTCGCGTGGAACATAAACTTGGAGTTCATATCGGGCATACAAACTAATACAAAGCGAAGAATAATTCAGTTGATTTTGATCTTGATGATGAGATAGATCATGTTCAGGTCAAGAAAAAAAAGGAAGTCTTGTGGGATCTATGTGATCTTAACCTAGATTCTGTTAATTGAGGATGTCAGGAGGCAGAGATAATGCGAGAGGATATGGTTGGAGCTTATGGGAAAGATTCTTAGGTTCTAAAGGTCTAGGTGGGGCTCATACAAGGAGCTAGGGTCTCGACGGGAGCCACAACCTCAGCACGTGCTTAGACGTAGGTGAAGCTAGATCTTCTTTCTGTAGATCTGAAGCTCAATGGACTGACCACTTTTCTGAGATGATCGTGTCAGATTGAGGTTGCTCTAATAGGGAAGTGACTAGAAGTGACAGTGCTGAGGTTGATGAGTGGAGGACCACACATACATTGATTTGCACCTGACTACTCAACTCGATGGTTCTATCGATTGCCACATCAGTGGATTACATTTAAAAAATAAATGACATCTGGGCAAAGCTGAAGATGTCCTATGCTGAGACTGAGAACCACATGAGGGTATTCCTGATTCAGCGTGACAGAGGCAGCTGTACAGGGTTCTGGAGTACTCCATAGAGCTAGCAGCTGTGACAAGATATTGATTACTTCTCATCTATGTCAGACTGTGGTGATCTGGGTTGCAAGAAAGAGGAACTCTTTGCACAGATGAGGACTATACAATTTCTAGAGATGTTGAAGAGGAAGCAGAGAGTGGCAGGTGCTGTGACTAAGGATGCATTCATCTCATCATCCAAGGGGAATATTGCTACTTATGCTCACTCAGTCAAAGGTACTCGTGATGCACATATTCTTGCTTCTATATCTACCACACGATCACTAGAGTGGATAGTAGATTCTGGTGTATCTCGACATGTGACAAGTGCTGTTAGTGAGTTTTTTTCATATACTCACATAATAGTTCCAGAGAACATTTATACTGCTGATGGTACAATACAACATGTAGTTGGTAAGGGTACGGCGAGGTGCACCAATTCTATGATTATGTTCAATGTTTTGTATGCTGTGAATCTTTTATTCTTTAGTGTCATTATACTCCAACTAAAATGTGTTGTTTTATTTGATATTTCTAAGGTGATATTTCAGGAGAAGGGGACTGACCAGAAACTTGGGATTGACATGTGGCATAGTTGACTCTGATACTTGGATAGAGAGGGGATGAACTCAACATTGACATCCATGATAGAGTGCTGGAGTAGGAGGATCTGTGAGGAGTGTGTAAGACGTGTTGCTGCTACATCACATTCGCATGAGACAATTTTCGTTTAGTATATTGAATCGTTATGATCCGTCTTTATATGAAAAGACAAATAAATAGAAACTTATGTGTGATGCTTGTCAGTTTGGTAAGCACTCCAGGAGCTCTTATGTTAGTTCTGGTAAAAGTACTTCTTGTGTTTTTGATTTGGTGCACTCAGATGTAAGAAGATCTTGATATTTTGTGACTTTCATTGATTATTTTTCTCTTATTTCTTAGTTATATTTGATGAGAAACAAAATAGTTTGTTTGCCTACTTTAAAGATTTTCACAGGGCGATTCAGACAACACGGTGTAGTAGTGAATGAATTGAGATATGATAATGAGACATAATATAACAACAAGACGTTTGAGTAGTACTTATCAGCCTTAGATATACACCATCAAACCATTTGTCTATACACACCGACACAAAATGGAGTAGCAGAAAGGAAGAATAAACACCTTTTAAATCTAACCAGAGGCATGATGATCTCGATGAATGTCCCAGAACACTTGTGGGGGCAAACTATTTTGATAGCCGTCCAATTATCAATAGAATGCCCTCAAGTGTGTTGGAGTGACGATTTCTTTGTGACTTATTGAAAGGAGATAATAGTGAGATATTTCCATTGAAGGTATTTTGTTGTGTATTGTGAAGGATAACAAACAATCAATAGAGAAGCTGAATTCCAGAGCTGTGAAGTGTATTTTCGTGAGATATTCTGCCACTCAGAAGTGGTATGTTTGTTGGAGCCCAATAGAGAAGAGATTATTTGTGAGTATGGATGTGACTTTTAGAGAATTTAAACCATGCTACATCTCATCCTTTGGTGACTCATCAGATGCTGAAGGCATGAGGCGAGAGTGAAAAGTAGTGATGGTGAGAGATTGGTACAAATGGGAACGATGCCTTGTCCCATTATGTGACAAGCATCGACTGAGGAAAAGTCGAAAAATGAGGAAATGAGCCTGAAGGTGGTGGGACTTAAGCTTAAGGGAGCTGAGGGTGTATATAAGGAGGAAAAGAAAGAATGAGAGAGAGGTGTCTGCCGTGCCACTCGTGCCAACAAGTATCTTGCCACGGTCTACCCTGACTTCTGAGACATCTACACCATCCACCTTGAAATTTGATTGCATAGGTTATATGATTCTTCTCTTTTCTTCAACCACTCCCATGAATTTAAGGAGGATCTCTGACAACAATGCGAGCCATTCTCTTGATTGTTATTCTCTTGATTATTTTGGTTTCTCAAATGAAATTATCCAATTTGTCTCATACTCTAACATATCACCTTTACATAGAATATTCATTGCATCTTTGGACACTGTTTCTATACCCAAGTGTTGGCATGTATTTAAGGAGGATTCAAAGTAGAAGACTGCAATACTGGAGGAACTTGGTTCTCTTGATAAGAACATAACATGGGAGCTCGCGTTGCAAGCAGTAGTGAGAAATATAGTTATGTGCAAATGAATCTTCATAGTAAAGCAGACCTTAGAAGGAAAGATTGATAACACAGTTGATGGTTAAATGGTATAGTCAGATGTATGACATCGATTATGATGAGACATTTGCACCAGTGACATAGATAAACACAATTAGGACACTTGTCTCTCTCACTGTAAATGATGGATGGAGGTTACACCTACTGGATGTGAATAATGCATTTCTTCATCGGGATCTCCTAGAAGAAGTGTACATGGAAATACCCCAGGCTTCGACACGAACTAAACAGTGGGCAAGGAATGTAGATTGAGAAAGCCACTGTACGGTTTGAAATAATCTAATTGAGCTTGGTTTCACAGGTTTAGGAAAACAACGACAGAGATGGACTATCAGTAGATTAATGCCGACTTCTCAATATTATTTCGACGCATAGTGGTCACATTTCTTTTCTTGCTGTGTATGTGGATGATTTGATTGCCACTGAGGATTATAAGCGAGAGATTGCTCAGCTGAAGACAAGTTTGGGCAAATAGTTTGAGGTGAAGGACTTGAGACATATTAGATACTTGGGATTGAGGTGGCTCATGGAGCAGAGGAGATTGTTCTATCTCAGAGGAAATATGTGCTGGACTTGCTCGCAGAGGCATGTATCTGGGGATGCAAGCCTGCAATTTCACCAATTGATTAGAAGGAAAAGTTGAGCGTAGAGGCAAGAGAGTTAGTTGATTGCGAGAGGTACTAGAGGTTGCTGGGTCATCTCATCTATCTGAGTCACACTCATCCTGACATATCATTTGCAGTTAGTGTGGTGAGTCGCTACATGCATGATTTGAAGAAGGTCACATGGATGCAGTGTATCAGATTTTGAGGTATCTGGAGAGTGCATCAGTGAAGGGGTTGATCTTCGGGAATAATTGATATGTTAGTATTAAGGGCTATTGTGACTTTGATTGGGTGAGTTGTATGGATGACAAGAGGTCAACGTTTGGATACCACATGTTTGTAGGCTTGGAAGAGCAAAATACATTAAGTAGTAGCAAGGTCAACAGCCGAGGCGGAGAATAGGGACATCTCCATAGGAGTTGCTGAGAGCCTTGTTGGTAAAGCTCAAGGTGGAGCAAGGAGCTCAAATGAAGTTATGGTGCGACAATAAGTCAACGATCAACATTGCCAAGGACTTGGTGCAACATGATAGAACCAGACATTTGGAGATTGATAGGTTCTTCATCAAGTAAAATTTGAATAGAAAAGATAGAACCAAACATTTGGAGATTGATAGGTTCTTCGTCAAGTAAAATTTGAATAGAAAACTATTGGAGCTAAGTCATGTAGCCACTGGAGAGCAAGTGGTTGATTGCCTTACCAAAGGACTTAGCTCATTAGATTTATCTAGGTTATGTTTAGTGGATATCTTTTGCCCATCATGAGGGGGAATGTTGTCATTTTTTTCTAATGTATGGTCTTACCTATTTGTATGTAAAAGTCTAGGGATTTATTTGGAAATCGTTAGGTTCTATATAAGCCCAAGCCATTAATAAAATGGGTGAGCCTTTTAGAATAGTTGTCTTTTTTTAATAATAATTAAATTCAGTTTAATTAAATACAGATAACTACCAAAATGGAAAAATACAGATAACTACCATAATGGACAAAAAATTATCACAACTTATCAAGTTCAAATCCCATTGAATTGCTACTCTGGCTCAATATCAAGATGGAGATGGCTCAACTTTTGAGGATAATAGTACTTCAGTGCTGAATCTTGCTCTTCTCATTCAATCATAACCATGACTTTCCCTTAGATAAAGATAGTCAAAAATAAAGCTCTTGTGCATTCAGTAGGTTATACATACATCTCTCTCTCTCTCTCTCACTCTCTC
>NW_018164458.1:489121-491153 GCF_001263595.1 Phalaenopsis equestris
TCTCTCTCTCTCTCTCAACTCTCTCTCTCTCTCTCTGTGGCACTGAATCCCTCGCAAAAGGTGGCTTTCCCTCCATTGGTAGGGCTGGTCTTCGTCGGTAATCATGATTTCTGTGATTATTAATGATTCTTCTTGGTTTCTGCACATTGGTATTAGTTGATTGTTTTGAAATTTTTTTGTAATTGCCACATCCTCTATTTTCTTGAGTCTTTCTAGGGTTCGAGTTACTGTTATATTGCCTTGGGTGGTTCTATTGCATTATTTGGACAAAGGCTGTTTTCCTTATGGCGACACCTTCATTTCCAGATGTGCTCAAAGGGGGCAGAGGGGTGGGTGCCTCATCTCTGATTTTCCCACAAGTTCTGCATGAAGAATTTGAAGGGAGGGATGATGACTTAATCAAAAGGCTGCAAGGAAGAATGAGAAGCCAATATTATTCTTTATTGAATCTGAAACCTCAAAGTTAATTGAGCCTCTTATATTCGCTTTAGAAGGGAAATTCACATATGCCATCCAAAGATATTATTCGAGAATTCTTTGAAAATCTGGAACTATTTGGTGAATGGAAAGTAGGTGCAATGGATGGTAGCCATATTAGCATTAATCTTGGAAGGGAAGAAGACTATGCTAGTCTCTTTTGCTGGAAGCCATGGTTTATTGAGAATGCTCAAATGAAAGTCTTAAAGTGGACTTTCAATTTTGATCCAGCCACTGAACCTCTAATTATTCCTATGTGGATTACTTTTCCTGGATTTATGTTACATTATTTTAACCTAAGAGTTTTTTTTTTCTTTGGGGACAATTTTTGGAAAATCTATGAAGGTGGATTTGACAACTCACACATTTAATAGGCCTTCAGCCGCAAGAGGCATGGTGGAAAAAGATGTTACTTTATCATTGCTAGAGGAAGTTTGGATGGGCACACTCCATATTGGGTCCTGGCAAAAAGCTAAGGTGGAGTATCAACCTAACTATTGTTCAAGGTGTAGGATATTTGTCCATAACATGGAGAAATGTTTCATTGCACATCCTGAACTGAAGATTAATAAAGCGAGGAACCCAAGTGTCGCCGCGTCACCAATTCTTCGATCCCGTCATTTGCTGATGTCGATGTTGAGGAGTTGCCAATTTGTTTATCGTCCTGAATTCTTCCAACTCATACCGTGTTGATGGATAAAAGAGAGGAGAAATCAGGGAAAGTAACACAAACAATAACGAAAACAAATAAATGTCTAATGAGCTTTCATAAAGAAATTTATCGTTACCAAAGAATCCTCATGAAAAACATCATGCTATAGATTTCAGGTTTATATACCTGTTCTGAGGTTCATATCTTTCTATCCGGACAACTCCCTTTAGTTAAATATATCTTAAATAATCATGGATTATTTAAGAAAACTTCTGATTAAGGTTTAAATTTGCTCTCAGAGAATTCATAGATAATTGTCGGCGGGGAAAAGGGGTTGAAGGAGTTGCCCGTAAGAAGCTGTCGATCACTGGAATCGAAATCCTGTCGCCCGCTTCGGAAGGACATTATAATTTAAGTATATATAAGCTTTAGAAAAATATGAAACCAAACGGACCCCGTATTTTTCATAATTTAAATGAAAGAGCACTATACCTCAAACCCTGTATCTCTCCCGAAGGATAAGCACAAGACTTGAGAATGAGGCTCGATCAAATAAACTAAGTATATGACATTCGTTTGGTCTGCGAAACCGTTTGATTTGCTTACAATTTTTGCTATTTAATATGAAGAATTAAATAGGGTTTATATTAAGCTGGGTACGGACAAGCTTCCTATAAGGGCAAGCCCCTATGGTTAATTACATCTTAAATGACCGAAGTCACCTAAGAATACTCTCGATAAAGTTCAGGAAAAATTATCTTCAAGGACTTCAAAAGGATAGGACATTTCAACGAAATCGGAAAAAGAGGAAAAATTATCTTCAAGGACTTCAAAAGGATAAGACATTTCAACGAAATTGGACAAAGAGGTGCAAAAGGGAATAGTTCAAACTTGGAACATTTA
>NW_018164458.1:491253-499376 GCF_001263595.1 Phalaenopsis equestris
TCTCTCTGATTTTTAAACTGTATTTCATTTGAAAGTACGTGCATGTATAACTATTTGTTGATTCAATATATGTCTGATCTACAGTTTCATGATTGATTCGTTGATGTAATTCATTAACTCTTTACTGTTTTTTGTTACTAATTTAAAGTTCACTTCTTTATGGATGCATTCCTGTTTTTTTAATCTATAACAATTAAATTAACTATAATTGCTGGTAATTAGTTTAGTTATTAATGCGTGGAAGATTGTTATTGAAAACTTCTAAGGGTTTGATTAACTCAATCAGAGGTTTTGCAGCTTTTACATGAAAGCATATTATTAAGTGTCTGAGATTTAAAATATCTATTTATAGTATAGCATGGCTGATGCATTGAGGCTTCCATTAATGCTTTGGGGTCCATTATAGAGTAAAAATGACGAAGTTATATATAAATTTTTAAATTTTATATAAGAGACTTGATTTGATTGGACTGACATTCGGTCATAGCTACACAATACGGACATTAATGTAAAATAGTTGTGTCAGCCTGCAAATGATTGTGACCAAGAGAACCAAGCAATGATTTTTATATCAGAAGAAGATAGATAAGCCTCTGCTGTGCTCGTTATCTATTGGTACTTACATGTGTGTTTTGAAGCAGTAATTTGAAGGGGAGAAAATATATTAAAACTACTTCTTTTAATTTTTTTTTAACTTTAATTTGATAAAACTAGAATATATTGGACTTCTCTCATTTGAGTATGTAAGTTTTATACTTCAAGTTATGTTTTTTTATGTGAATTAAAATTAAGGGACATTTACATACATATCATCAAATTTTTTTGTGTTCTTACTAATCTAACATCGAAACGGTATATCACATAAAAAATACCACCATTTTAATTTTTAAATAGGGATGTACAACTTTCTCATATAGAGGTTTTTATTTTTTGGTACAATTTATTTTATCCTTTTGCATGCAAAGGCAAAGTGAGATATATGCTTATATATTTTGAAGTTTAGGTGTTAAATACCTATATACATAGGAATTAGGTTGTATATATGTAAAGCCTCCTAAGGAGTGTTTAAGTGCACCTTAGTTTACGTTAAATAGGATTTATCAAATGCATTATGTGACGAAAGAGCTTGATAGCAGGGACAAACACACGTAGGGCTACTCCCCCTTAAATTCAAAATTTTACTTATATGAGAGGGCAATTTATTCTTTACTCCTCAGAAAATATTAGTTTTGTCATTCTTAAAATATTGATTTATCTTTCCTTGCCCAACACCTTTTCATGCTGGGTCTAGGGGAGCAATTGACCTCTATTAAAAAAGAGGCAGGATCCACCCTTGTGAGCAATGACGAAATAAATCTACCTTGCAATCAGATTTATTAAATCCAGATTTACGTTGTAAAAGTGATGGAATGCGGTAAGAAAAACTCAGAATGCAAAAAGGTTTGATTTAATAAAGCTTTGAATTTAATTTTTATTTTTTTGGGAGTTTGGCTGGATTCAAGTTAAATCCAATGTTAAATCCTTCAAATAATATGCTACTAAACACCGCCAATAATGAAATTTATCTCCAATACATCATTACATGGTATATTAGCAACTTTACAGCTGGGAACTATATATTAATATTTCAGATAGAAACTGAAGTTCATTTACCTTTTATCAAGTAGAAGTGAATAAATCAGATATGTCATGAAATAGAATGGTTTCTTATGCAATATATCCATGTCTGAACTATAATGTACAGACTGACATGAAAATACCCAAGCAGCCATCTACCATTGGGCCCTCCCTCCTCTAAAAACTCTATCTACTGTGCATGCCAACTCTTCTTTGCATTTATAGTCTGGACCGTTCTCCATTTATGGTTCCCTTTGGCTAAACCTCTTTTCGCTTTCTTCCACTGCATCACTTCCTTTACATTAATATCATCAATGGAATTCATTTAATATTCTTACCAAACACTTTGTTTTTAGCAACCTTGCTTTCTGAGTTATGCTTTAACAAAATAAATTAGAAAATGTGTTTCAATGTATTATATATTTAATTATGATTATATCTTTCTTGGTGTTTGATTTTATATGTATAAAACAGTTTCATGCTCCGTTTGAACGACTCCTATTTTTTATATTTTAATTAAGATAAGGTTTAATTACTCTATTTTTTATGGATAGGACAATGTGTAATGCCTTGCACTCTCTAAATTAATTACAATTTACCTATAACTTTTTCATTGCGACGTAATCGCATCTAAGAAGAAGAGCATACTAATATATAAAATTTCAAAAGAAAGAAAAAATAAAGATAGATATATGATGAGTTGATACTATATGCTCTTGTTCTTTAAAATTCAAATGAAGAGTATTTAATCTTTTAGAAAAATTTCCTCACACATGCATGCCAAATTTTGTAATCATTTCTCTCTCTCTCTCTCTCTCTCTCTCTCTCTCTCTCTCTCTCTCTCTATATATATATATATATATATATATATGAATCAAAATGCAATAATTCAAGGCACTTTCAAGCTGCCAACATATCTATGCCAGGTGAGAGAAAAGCATTCAGTATTTCAACAAAAATATAAAGAAAATACAATCATAGCAAGTTAAGGAAAAAAAATACAGAAAAATGATAGGAGATTAAATTATTGTCCTTTAGCAAGCCTCATGGAGCCCCAAGATGTTGCAAAACACTAGTTACACATATAGGAAACACACTAAACACAAAATATAAAAAAATATTAATTAGTTAGAAAGGCTCCAAAAGGTTAAAATATATATGTTGAGAGTGTAATGCTTACAACTAAAAAAAACAACACATTCAATAAATTTGCTATCATGCTTTCTATATACACAAATTATCTTTAAATACAACACAGACATAAATCCCAATATTGTAGACGAAGAAAGTCTTGAAAAAAACTCCTGACATGTTTGCCAAATCACTCATAAAAGAAATAAGCAATGCACTGGTAGTGTTAGCATCACAGCTCCATAGATTATGAATTGTTTAATAAAATAGACTTGTATGAATCAAACGAGATTTTTATGAAATGATTAAAAAAAAATGGAAATTTTTACAATAGATATGCCATTAAACAATTCAAGTTTTTCATGCAGGAAGGACAGCTTCATCACACACAGAGCCTTCTGTGATGCCCTCGCAGCAGAAAGTGCGAAGCTTGTTGCAAACTCCAACCCCGCAGCCATTATTAATGCCCCCACCCCTTCTCTCCTCCCCAACCCCCCATTTCCTTCCTTCCCCAACAACTGGAATCCATTTTACAACCCTAACCCTAACATTTTTGCTTTTCTTCCAAACCCTAACCCTAACCCTAACCCTCACCCCACAACCTCCTCCTTTGACCAAAACCCCGGCGACCCATTTCAACCCTTCGTCAACCCTTACCTTTCCGCTCACCACCTTCACCCCTCCTCCGCCGCCACCCCACAGCCGCATATCGATAGTGGCATTGACTTTGCAGCGAGTCAAAATATTGACCGACTGACCCGCGATTTCCTCGGAGTTGACTTCACCTGCGAAGAAGTCGAGGAATTCCAGCCCATGCGCAGCCTCGACATGGATGTGGTCACCCTCGGTAAGTGCGCTGATGATGGCCGGGACGGTGGCCACACCAAGCCCGTCGCCGGGTCAGGGTTTCCGCCGGTCAACCGAGCTTGGGGCGACCGTTGAGGTACTGCCGTACTGGTTTAAAGGTCAATGGGTTTTCGTGGAATTACGATAATGCCACCTACATGTTTGTTTACGCACTGTGTGGTAGCTTATTGCTGTAAACTAAGGGGTCGAACGGTTTTATCTTGAAAACAATTAGAGGGTTTAAAATATAAATAATTAATTAAATTAGATGATTTCAAAGTAATTTAATGATTTAAGATTGATTCTATTTAAATTTAAGTTAGGAGTTCTTTAATAAAATGTGCCCCTTATGTTTAAAAATTATTTAAATTTAACGGCATTTACATACATATCATACAACTCTTATGTATTTATATATCTAACATTAACATTTTTCTTTTTATATTTATAATATCAAAATCAAATAACGTGAAGAATATCACCATGTTAACACATAAAAAGTTAAATACACCTATATAAGTAAAAATGTAAGTTCTTATGTTCAATATCTAAATACATAAGAATTGAGTGGAATGCATGTGAATCTTACATGAATTTATGAGAAATTTATATACTTAGCGCACAATCCTCGTGTTCACATATTTCTCAAACCTAAACTTTCGCATTTGCATGCACAACACTCTGGTGTTTTACGTACATACCAACTACTTCCTTTGTATTTTCCTATCTAACCTTTAAACTTTGCTTTTATTTTATTATTTTTAAATGCTCAAAATTTTCATATAACCTCTAAACTTTGCATGTATGTGAATCTTCTTTAAATTTATTCATTGGTTTTTCTCTAGTCAAATCCAAGTTGAGCTTTAATGCTAATGATTACATTAATTATTGTTACTCATTAACATTAATTCACTAAAAAATATTGTAATGTCTATAGACGACAAAACTTATTTTTTTTATCCATCGATCAAGGTTTTTTTTTAAATATTTTAACAATCTTAATTTAAAACTAAATTTTAATCCATCCATTTATATTTTTGCTTATACTTTTGATAATATTATTAAATTTTAAAATATTTAATATAAAAAAATATTGTAATGAGATTTAAAAACTAATTAACATATAATAAAATAAATATGAAAAGAATATTTTTATGAGATTTTAAGAGATTTTTTTTTTTTTTGCTAAATAACAGATAAATAGCTTAAGATAATTAATAACAAACATGTCAATGCTCAATCTTATTCATATATGCATAAGACTTTAAAAAGTTATGATATTTAATTATCTCACAATAAATGAGTATATCATATATTTATTTCACTTGTTGCACTTAACTATGTACTCATTCAATATTTTAACGCATTATAAGTGTATTTAAACTTTAGGGGATTTGTATCATACCACTAAATTTTATATGTATCTATATATCAAACGCAATATATATATATACACACACACACACACACACAAAAGATGTATTTCAATTTAGATAAGTTGATGTTAATGCTTTTTTTTTTTTCATGCAAGCTAACGATTAGTCTATACAAAGAAATATAAAGAATTGATTGTTAACATGCAAATGTATACAAATTTAATGTAAAGCCCATTACTAATTAACAAATAAATTTTATTATTTAAGAAATTAAATTAAAAAGTTATTTCATGTATTATTGCAACTAATTAGTTATGATTTATAAGTATGAACAAAATAAATGCAATATAAATTACATTTCCTTAGAAAAATATAAGGAATATGCGGGCATCAATTGAGTTGAAAATTTTTATGAATTTGTAGGAGTTATTATTATTATTTTTAACTTTTTAAATAAAAAATAAATGCTAAAAAAAGCAAAATTATGATTTTCATCATATTATATGATTTCTAAATTAACTTCCAAAAATTAAAATTTAAAAATAAAAATAAATCAACTATTCATTTGCTATTAACATCTACTTGTGATTTAAATAGTAAACTCTTTTTTTTTTTGAAGAAACAAATTCAGCGTTTCACATATAAAATTTTAAATTTAGCAATTCAAAATATGAAGTTATTTTTATGAATATATTGTAAATAAATTATGAAAATATAAAATGAATAAATATCTATAATTTTATTAAAATTTAGTCGTAATTTTAAATAGTAGTTTTGAGTAATTATATAATAACCCATCATTTAGAGTCTTAATATAATCTAAAATCTATTTTAATCATATTTAAATATAAAATTTTAAATTTAGCAATTCAAAATATGAACTTATTTTTATGAATATATTGTAAATAAATTATGAATATATAAAATGAATAAATATCTATAATATTATTAAAAATTAATCGTAATTTTAAATAATAGTTTTGAGCAATTATATAATAAGCCATCATTTAGAGTCTTAATATGTTCTAAAATCTATTTTAATCATGTTTATAAACCCATGGATTAGCTTGCACGTTCTTATAGGTTAAAATTAAAAATTCAATTAGTTTTCTCATGCTTTGTAATTTAATGCTTTTTGATTAGTAGTTCATTTTATTTATGTTAAAAAATTTGATTTTACTTCTCATTCAGGTTTCATTTAATACATTTTCTTGCTAAAATTTAATTAGAATAAATTCATATATAAATATATGTTCATATAAACTAATGTGGGAGATGCCCCACATATAATAATTAAATCCATACAATGATATTTAATTTGTATCAAGGATAAATTATATGTAATTTGTAACAAAATTTGCAAAGTTATGAAAATCGAACCTGACGTCCAATTGAAAGAAGTAAATGTTCAAAATTTAGTGGTTCAACCTGTGCTGAACAGGATCATGTAACAAATATTTAAATTATTAGATAAGAGAAAAAAAGACATTAATATAATTTTTTATTGATTCAATAAATAATATTTTAATTTAGTTCAATACTATTAAAAATCTCGAATAACATTCTAAATAAAAATTTGAAGTCATATTATTTTCACTATATTTAATTCAAATATCTTATTTCTGATCATTCGATTAAAATAAAAGAACAAAATTGAATAATATTTGAATATGTCAGTTCATTAAAAACCTAATAGGTTCTCCGGTTCAACCATGATTTTGATCAGTACAATCACAATTCTACATAGAAACACTTTTGAGCTTGAATCAAACCAATTGAATGACCGAACTCGTCAGTCCAATCTGATTTTTAAAACTATGAAAATTATAGAGCTTCATTAGGATAAATGAAGGTTAGAATTTTTTTCGCGAAAATTTAGAAATGCATTACTTGAAAAAAAATGGGCATTTACATAAATACCAAATGATTCCTAGGTAATTACACATCCTAATTTTCATATTTAAATACTTAGCCCCCAAACTCTTAACATCATATAAATATACCATCATCAACTTCTTAAAAGTGAAATACATATTTCTTGCATAAATATATGAAATTATTGGTGCTAAATGTCTAAATGCAAAAATTGTGGTATGTTCATAAAGTTCTAAAAAGATAAAAAGGTTATTATAATAAATTTAAGACTAAAATGTTTGATTCAAATTTAATTAAAAGAATTTTGTAATTATAAAATTTACATTTTGAGAAAAATAAAGTAGCTTTTATTGCTGGATTATACAACATATTGCTTAAAATATAAATTAAAAAAAAAAATTGCAAAATTCATATAGTACAATTTAGCATAAATTTTTCTTCATCAGTTGAAAACAATATTAAAAAAGTTCATGTGACAATCACTACAGATTGATGAAGGCCACTAAAAGAATATATGCCTGCCCAATGTCACCACAGGTATGAAAAGATAAGGAGCATATACATACAGACCACTTTATTCTTAGGTATTTACATTTCTAACACCTAAATTTTTATATTTATGTTTCTAACACCTAAAGTTTAGCATCGCAGCAAAAATACCATTATTGTTGATTTTTTAAAAGCGAAATACATATTTTCATGCACAGCACGGGTTTATGACACCCAAATGTTACTAGTGTATATAACAACCTTCAGGTGTTAAATATGTAAATACATAAGAATTGTGTATACGTGTAAATTTTGAAAAATTATTGCATGCGGAGAGAGCACGCAAAGCTGCTTGCGCTCTCCAATCACAGTCGCACATCTGTCATACAGCCTTTGCATGATGTGCGGCTGTGATCGGAGAGCGCACGCAGCTCTCCGTACGCAATAAACACTCGTAAATTTCTCAATAGATAAATGTAAAATAGAAAATTAAGAAGAAATTCACTCATTTTTTTCTCTCTATCACTCTTATTATTGATTGGGTAAAATTTACCAGCTATATTATGAGAATAAAATATCATCGCAACCATCTCGTCACAGAATGGTCAGAGGCTATCATACGAGCCCCCGGCCAACCTCATTTGCCAAACTATTCGGGGAACTTGCTTCTAGACCAACCCATAAGATAACTGCTACAATCCCCGAGGGGGATCGAACCCGGGTTGTAGGGGACTTACAACTGCAGCTGCCAACTAACTTGCCACCTAAGGCTCACACTATATATATATA
>NW_018164458.1:499507-512763 GCF_001263595.1 Phalaenopsis equestris
TACATATATATATATGACAAAAACATGTGGAGGAATCCATGTGCGCATCCTACAACTTGTATGAAAGGTGAAACTAAGTTGCTTGTGAATATTCATGCAAAGAGTAGTCAAAATGCAGGAGGGAGAGAAGAAGGGCTCACAGCTAAAGAGACGAGGCATCCTTGGTTGGCTTTTGGAAAGTAGAGGAGGCCTGCAGCGTTAAGAGTACAACACATTACTATTTGCCTGCTAAGAAAGACTGCTCTGACTTCCCTTTTCCTTTCTTCTTTATTCCCTTTCCTTTCACAATCAGACCGCCAAAAGCAGTATGCTCCTTCCTCTCTTGGAACTCCAACTCTTAATTCTCCCCCCCTTTTTCCAAAATTCCAAGCTTTTATATCAAATCAAAGATTTGCATGAAAAATATGTATTTCATCAAATAAGTTGATGGTAATGATATTTTTGATGCGATCCACAGGTTAAGGTGTTAGGCAAATAAATGCAAAAATTTTGATTTTTTATTTGTAAATAGAACCCACTTAGTGGAATAAAGACTACTACTTGTTGTTATGGTATGTAGATTGATAAGAATTCAGTGGTATATAAATGCTCAGGACATCAACAATAATTTCCCTTGATAAGTTACCCCCACCAGTTTCTACTATTTAGTCCGTAACTGCTATTATGTCTGCAAACATCATATAAATTTTTGAAATTGACAACCCATATAACGCAATAAAAGTGAAAGAAAATGAAGGATTAGAGTATTCCAACTTGACGGCACAACATATCCAACATAAAAAATACAAAAAATGCATATTGATGTTCAACATTTACCGAAAATGAGCTTTAATTACTTAAAACTCAAATTCATCCATGAAATGTATTTAGCATAAATTTGAAACAAGTTTGAAATCACATACTTTCGTTTTCCTAACACTAAAGTGATGATGGCAGCAGCAGTCCTTTCTAGTTCAATGGATCCAAGATGCATGATGAATTCTTGGCTCTTGGATTGAGAAATATTTGACAGCCAATAAGATGTGGTATCTTCAGATCTGTAAAGGTTAATCAGCTCCAAAGTTTGGCTAAAAGGCTAAGCGTGCATGCATAACACAACCCCACCTACGAACAATAACACATAAAGAAATAAAGTAGAAGTCAAGGGAATGGAAAAAGAGAACCGTTAGCATGAAAAGAATACAAGATAGAATGTAAAAAACAAAAGAATTCTTCACTGTATTAAAATTTAACTGGAGAAGAAAGTAGTAATAAATTCCCACAAAACAAAAGAGGGCAGTAGAAAAAGCAGCTTTCAGTAGATTTACCCATGAGTAGCTGCGCCACAGAAAAGGTGCGGATCATGCGATAAGCAATTCTTAATTATTAAGAGATTCAATAAGTAAACATTATTCATATTTACATGCTTAAGACTCAAATCTTTAACATCACATACAAAATATCACCTTTGCTATCTTTTTAAAAGTAAAATACATCTTTCAATGCATAGGCTTATGACACCGAAATGTTGTTAAGCGTAAATATCAAACTTTATATGTTAGCTAAGTAAATACATATGAATTGTGTGGTATGTATGTAAATTTCCCAATTTTAAATATTCAAAATAAATAAATAAAGGGGGGTCCACCCCATTCCTATGTATTTACATATTCAACACCTAGCAAAATAAATAAATAAAGGGGGGTCCACCCCATTCCACCCAACCTTTTACATATTCAACACCTAACCTTTTACTTTTTATATTTATACCACCCAAATCTTTCATATCACATCAAAATTAGCACTTTCAACTTTAAAAAATTGAAATACATTTTTACATGTATGGGTAAGATGACATAACTGTAAAAATTGAAGGTTAATAGGTAGATGTGTAAATACATAGGAATTGAGTGGTAAGTAAATCTTCCATAAATAAATTGAACAAATTTACCTCATTTTATTTTACATCCTAACACGGACCTAAGGGATTGTGAGTCTGCGACACTCTGAACGAATGAAGCTGCCTTTATTTGTTCATTCAAATCAGCTGACTCCACCTATCTGCTTTGATAGTTTTCCTTAAGATTGATCCAAAAGATTTGAGAGCTCAACTCCAATAATAAAAAAAAAATTGATTTCATAAATTCATCCAAAAAGAAAACGAAAAAAGATCAGCATCACATTTTAATTAAAACTGGAAAGATAGAATGGCAACTTCTCAGTGATTGCAGTAACAAAACTCTAGATGATGAATGCATTCAATTTTATGTGTTGAGCTTCAATTTGAATAATCAATTGAAATTGAGAAGCTGGAGCTCACTCACAAACTAACGTGTTTGTTATGAACAAGAAGATGAATCCAATCCAAGCAATTCGAGTAATAAAATGATTTAAAAAATAATGAAGTTTTTTTTTGGCATATCAGAGCAAGTAATTTTTGAAGTTTTTAAAATCATTTACTTGAATCTTACAATTGTAATACTTTTAAAACATCCTCACAATCTGCAAAGTTAAGCTAGAGCTACCTCAAATTTGACTTCTTAGATCATCAAGCTCAGCTCATGAGCTATTAGTAAAGTCATGACTGAGCTGGCTACAAGCTGTCTTGACTCAATCACTGCCCACCCTATCTCCAGCTATTTATTATGCATTCTGTATGTGTCAAATATGGTCATATTAATGACTTGAAATGAAGAAGCTACACAAAAGCCCTTAGACAATTGGTAAGGTAGCTGATCTTAATCATAAACAGAAAAAAGAAGTAAACCTAGAGGATCAAGAGAAAAGTAAATCACAACTGATAAACAATCCAACTGTTCAGGCAGATAAATTGTTTTCCTTCATAGGTGTATCGGCAAATTTCCAAGAATGTGGGACTAAATGCCCATAGATCCTATCACCCGCCACCTCATCAATGGACACAGCACTAGAAATGTCTTCCATGTCTTCCTCTGTGAGCCTCACCAGTAGTGCATCAATGTTGTCATCAAGGTGTTTAATCTTTGTTGTTCCTATCAAGGAAAAAAATTGAGGTGGTTAGATAAACACAATTTTAGTCTTAAGCGCTTAAAAGAAGGCATGGAGTAAAGATCCTCCATTCAAATGGGAAATCCTTATTAAGCCATTGAAGTTAGCTCAAGAGAAATGACCAGTAATACTAAAATGCAAAAAAACATTTGAGGTTCACAATATGACCACCTTACATGTAATAATGATTTGCATCATAAAAAAGATATGGTATTTCTTGTGAGAATTAGGGATTATGGTCTCATTGCTAGTCCTCAGGATTTGTATTTTTGCACAAAATTCCACAACAAAATCATTGATCTTCAGGACTACCATGTGATGTGTTAAACTCTCCACAAGCGACCTCAACCTCATGTCGCTTAGATGCCTTCCGATCGCAAAATTGACTTTGCACTCTTACTGTTTATGTGTTGCATGAATACGAATACAAAATAATTTGTGTATGAAACAAAGATGATTGATGCAAATCGAGGGAATTGACAAGCTTTGTCTCCTCTCTCCCATTCATGCATCACAGAGATCTGCCTTCTCATTCGTTCTTTCTTGCAATTCTAATCTTTCCGCTACAACACACATCTCTAACCCTATCACCACTCTCCTATTCGAAGATTGACCCACTGCTAGCAGCTTCAAAACCGAACAACATTGCTCCTCTCGCTGTCCTTCTTACTTTCACACTGTTGATCTTCATCTCCTCTTCGACCTCGATCCTAGACCCACTACCTAAGGCAGCACCTCACACAAAATACCTCAAATTTTATCACTAGCTTTGCTCATCTCCCACACCATAACTCACGCGAAACCCAAATAAGAAAAAAAAAATGTTCGCAAAATGAGGATAAAAACTTTGGATAGTGTATTATCTACAATTCTGATATGCCTTCTTAAAATTTGACCAATAACCCACTATAAAACTCTCATGTTTCAAGGGAGTCCGGGACATGAATTTTTTAAGCTCACATGATGCAAATCTAAATGTTTGTGTTCATTCAGAATCTGATTCACGCATATTGATTCTTAATTCTCATTTCCTAGATAACTTTAAGGGTAAAAACAATAATATTGATGATGATCTCCACAAAAACAAGATGCGATCTCTACTATTTTGCGTATTCTATTAGGTCAACTCATTATGGCATAATTTCAAATAAGCCTATTGGATTCTAACAACACATGTAATAGTCTATTAAGTCTAGCTTATTAGACCCAGCTCATTACGGTATGACTTCAACTCAGCCTATTGGACCAAGATCTTGACAACCGTCGATGTTGCTTAGATGCCTTCCGATCGCAAAATAGACTGCTCTCTTACTGTTTGGGTTCTGAATGTATAAGAAATACAAAAATCATTCGTGTGTGAAATGAAGATGATTGATGCAAATCAAGGGCAATGACATGCTTCGTCTCCTCTCTCTCCCATTCATGCATCACAAAGATCTCCCTCTCATTCAGTTTTTCTTGATATTCTCATATTTCCGCTACAACACCCATCTCTAACCATATCGCCACTCTCCTACTCGTAGATAGGGCTGTAAATGAGCCGAGCTCGAGCGACCTCAGGCATGGTTCGTGTTCGGCTCGTTCAAAATTGCTCGTGTTTGAAATTGACTCGTGAACAGTGTGTTTGTGTTTGGCTCAAAATTGGTTCGTTAAAATTAACTAAAAAAATAGATGTAGAGTATTGGATTCAATCCTGAACTAAATCTATTTACCACACGAGCTGCTATGATTTAAACTTAGATATAAATAATATATAAAATATATTATTATATACATAATTATATGATTTTTTTTTTATTTCAAGCTAAAACGAGCCAAACACGAACAAACAAAGTTTTTCGTGCTCGGCTCGTTTATAATTCGAGCTTAAAAAAATTATTCGTGTTCGGCTCGTTTACTTAACAAACAAACGAGCCGAACACGAGCGACTTAACGTGTTGAACATGAGCTATTCGTGAGCAACGAGCTTTTTTTACAGCCCTAATCGTAGATAGACCCACGGCTAGCAGCTTACAAACCCGTTGCTGCTCTTCCACCGTGAGTATACGAGTTCCACCCATCACATCAAACACGATACAACCGACTTTAGGAGTTGAGAAATATCACATTTTATACATATATGCTAATCAACGATGGTGAAGCAGTGAACTTGTACAAATCTCTCAATACAAGCTCAACCTCCCTCCCTGTAATAAATCCATATACATATGCACACACATACATGTTAAACAAAATTTATTCTCAAACTCTTCTCACCAAACAGCAAAATGACAACTTCAAACTCTACGGAATCTAGAATCGAGCATGTCACTTCGCAAAATTGTAAGAATATAAATTTTAATTCCTACAAAAAGCTTTTAATTGATTCATACTCCGCACATATATTTATTTATACAAAACTGCATACTTGCTTTTGGTTGAAGTGGATTGTTTGTGATCTTACAGCAGGGAGAAGGAACTGGTGAGCAGTGGGGAGTTTTGCTCAAGCAAAGGTTCTCGGCACGAGTGGTGCAGGCGAGTGGAGAAGGCTATGAAAGCTTTTGAGAGTGTTATTCAAGGTGGAGATTTGTTATGGTTGACTCATATATCATATAAGGGACAGATGTTGGAATGAAGCGGAGCGGAGCAGAATAATCTGTCCAATCGGGGGAGTTTCGTTACGTGGGTTGGGTGTGCGGGGGCAACGCCCCATGGTACGGTACATGAGTAATTTTGTAATTACATATTGTACTTCAAAGTTTACTCCATGGCTATATATATATGCTTGCTTATAACCCTAGGGAGTATCTCATATTCTATTCTGTACTCTTTTCTGAAATTGAAAGGAATCCACCGCTCTACTCCCGAGGACGTAGGCATCTTTGCCAAACCTCGTTAAATCTTTGTGTTCTTCTGGATTTGTGTCGATTTTTGTGTCGATTCGTCGATTCCTGTTTTTCTTCGCCCTAATTTTCTCAACAAGTGGTATTAGAGCGAGGTTGTAGGACAGTGAAGAAAAATTTTGATGTAAGAAGAAGATTTGATGGTGGCGCTTAAGGAGTTCGACGATTAGGTGCGAGAACAGACGAAGAGCTTCGATTTTCGCGAGTTGTTCAGCCTGCGACTTGGGTTCGGCGACGGGTTTCGAGAAGTTCAGCGACGGGTCTCGGCGAATTTGGCACTGCTTCTGTGGCTTGGATCGCGACAGGAGGCGGAGAAGCTTTAGGAGGCAAATAGAGGCGTTCGACACAGTATCGCAGGACGGTTTGCGAGCAAAGTTCGACGAATTACAGGAGTTTGCGAAGGGGTCCTTCGACGACGAGGGCTCTCGACGAATTTGACGAAAGGCTTCAGCAAGGGTTCGCGACAGTTCGGACTGTGTTGCAGTGGAATTCAGCGCTTGCTTCTTCTTCCGCGATAGGCTAAATATCGTGTGGCGGCTCTGTGAGCCATTTCAGTAAAGGATTCAGGAAGTAGTTCGACACAAGCATTGGCTCCCAAGGGATTCTTCTGTGAATCGCGAATCAAGAAGAGAAATTCTTGCTGCGAAAGAGGAAATTCTCGGTGGACGCAGAGAATTTTCAGGACGCGAAAAAGGCAAGGAACAGGGGAAAGATCATGAAGGAATTTGTAGAAGAATTTGTTGCAGGATTAGTTTTCAGATGATAATTTCTGGTGCGAAATTCGAGGTGGTGAAGTTCAATGGAGCTGGTAACTTCAGATTGTGGCAAACAAGGGTAAAAAATCTGTTAGCGCAACAGAGAATCTTAAAGGCTTTGTGGGTAACGAAACCAGATGCCATGAAGGATGAAGATTGGGAAGAATTGCAACGAGTGACAGCAACCATACGTTAATGTTTGGCAGATGAGGTTATGTATCACGTGGTGAGTCTGAAATCTCCAGGAGAGGTATAAAAGAAATTGAAAACTCAATTTATGTATAATTCTCTGACGAATAAATTGTATCTGAAACAAAAGCTGTATGGGCTGAAGATGCAAGAAGGTTTTGATCTGGCGCAACATGTTAATGACATCAATCAAATAATCACAGATTTATCACGGCTTGATGTGAGTATTGAGAAAGAAGACCGAACAATGATTTTGTTGTGTTCATTGCCTTCTTCTTATGAACACTTGGTGACTACTTTGACATATGAGAAAGAAACTATCAAAGTTGATGAGATTACTACAACTTGTTAGCTCAAAACCAACGGAAGCAGAATTCAAGAGAAAACACTCATGGCGACAGTTTATATGTTAAGGGTAATCAGGATCGTGGAAGGAAGAAAGAGAATGAGGGTTCTGGAAGACTAAACTCCAGATCAAAGTCTAAAGACAAAAAAACATTTCATTGCTAAAAGTGCAAGGAGTCGGGTTATATGAAGAGAGATTGTCCAAATCTGAAGAAGCAGACTGATGAGAAACGTGATGATGCATCGTCGAAGTTTACGAAGTTTATAAATGTGGTGCAGAGTGACAATTCAGATTGAAGTGATGACGATATGCTTTCAGTTTCATCAACTCAGTTCAGGGATGCATGGATTATTGATACATGACGCTCTTATCACATAACATCTAATAGGGAGTGGTTTACTTTATACAAGTTAACTAATCCTGACTCAGTCTATTTAGGTGATGATAGATGCTGCAATATTGTTGTTATTGGTGAAGTCATAATTCAGATGTATAATGACACTGTTAAAATATTATATGATGTCAGACATATTCCAAATCTGAAAAAAGAATTTGATTTCCATAGGTAATTTACATATAAATGGTTTTATTCATAAGTCAAATGAGAATAGGGAAACTATTAGAATTGTTAAGGGTGCACTAACTGTGATGAAGCATATTCCAAATCTGAAAAAAGAATTTGATTTCCATAGGTAATTTACATATAAATGGTTTTATTCATAAGTCAAATGAGAATAGGGAAACTATTAGAATTGTTAAGGGTGCACTAACTGTGATGAAGGGAAAGTTAACTGCTGGTAATATCTACAAATTGTAAGTGAAGTTCGTTCTGTGGAGTCAGATGATGATAGTACAAAAGCTATGACATATGCGTCTGGGTCATTTTAGTGAACGTGGGATGACAAAATTGCATAGAAGAAACCTTAAGGGTGCACTGACTGTGATGAAAGAAAAGTTAACTGCTGGTAATATCTACAAATTGTAAGTGAAGTTCGTTCTGTGGAGTCAGATGATGATAGTACAAAAGCTATGACATATGCGTCTGGGTCATTTTAGTAAACGTGGGATGACAAAATTGCATAGAAGAAACCTGTTGCATGGTGTTAAAGCTGCAAGCTCGATCTTTGTAAGTTCTATGTTCTTGGAAAACAGACTAAAGTCAGTTTTATGACTGGAAAACACAAACCTGAAGAGATTATTGATTGTGTATTCTGATGTATGGGGCCCTACTAGGGAATCGTCATTGGGAAGATCTCTGTATTTTGTTACATTTATTGATGATTTCTCCAGGAAGAAATCTGAAATATTCTTCAAATTCAAACTGTGAAAAGCTGAGGTGGAGAATCAAACTGACAAAAAGATCAACTATTTAAGATCTGATAATGACACGGAGTACACAGATTCACAGTTTCAGAAGTTCTGTGAGGAGCATGAGATTGAGGCAGAAGTTCTGTGAGGAGCATGAGATTCAGAGACATTTTTCAGTACGCAAGTCACCACAGCAGAATGGTGTGACAGAAAGGATGAACATGTCCTTAACTGAAAGGGCAATATGCTTGAGACTAAAAACAGATTGAGACTAAATGCAGGACTTCATAAGAGTTTCTGGGTAGAGGCTGTGAATATGACATGTTATCTCATCAATAGATCACCTTGGGCTATATTAGGTGGCAAGGTCGCAGAAAAGACATTGACATGTAATCTAGTTAATTTCGATTATTTACAAATTTTTTGTAGTCCTGCTTATGTGAATGTACCTGGAGATGAAATATCAAAACTTGATGCAAAATCCAATAAGTGCATCTTTCTGGGTTACAAGAAAGGTGTGAAAGTATAAAAGTTTTGGGATCCTATTGCAAAGAAAATGGTGATCAGTAGAGATGCAGTTTTTGATGAACAGTCTATGTTCCAGTAGAATCAAGACAAAGTGTCAGAGAATAGTTTCAGTTCAGATGCAGTGCAGATGTATTTAGAACAACATTGAAAAATAACTGAGAGAGTTGAAGGTTCAAATCCAATGTCTGGTGATTCCATTCCAGATGATCTGCAGAATTATAATCTAGCAAAAGATAGAAAGAGACGCACCAATGTAAAACCTCATAGCAAATTGGGTCATGAAGACTTGGTCTCTTGTGCTCCTCTTATCAGCAGCGATGATCCTTCAGTTGTGAGGTACGTTGATTCAGACTATACAGGTAGACTATACAGGTGATTTGGATGGATTTGGATGACAAAAGGTCTACAATTAGGTATGTGTTTACTCTTGGTGGAGGGCCTATATGTTGGAAATCAACAATTCAGTCTATTGTGGCATTATTTATAACTGAAGCTGAGTGCATGACAGTAGCTTAAGCTGCGAAAGAAACCTTATGACTTGTTGGGTAATAAAGGAACTGGCGTTAAGCAAGGTGGAGTTCAGTTGCATTGTGACAGTTAGAGTACTATTTATTTGGCTAAGAACCTGGTGTACCAAGCGAGAACCAAGCATATTGATGTCAGGTATCACAAGATCAGAGAATTGATTGCTTCTGGTGAGATATTGCTGCAAAAGGTTCATACTAATGAAAATGGAGCCAAGCCAGCTACTATCAACAAGTTCTTGCATTGCTTGGAGTTGAATGTTTGCAGTTGCTAGAGAAGCATGGTGACCCAACCCACTTCAGTCTGTAAGAAACTCCATGATGTATTTCTTTTAAGGGACTGGATATTCGCCAAGGTGAAGATTTGTTATGATATGACTCATATACCATATAAGGGACAAATGCTGGAACGAAGCAGAGCGAAGTGGAAGAATCTGTCCAATTGGGGGAAATTCGTTACGTGGGTTGGGGGTGCGGGGTCAACGCCCCGCAGTACGGTACAAAGATAACTTTGTAATTGTAGATAATTTTGTAATTGTATATTGTACTTCAGGGTTTACTCCAGGGCTATATATATGCTTGTTTGTAACCCTAGGGAGTATCATATATTCTATTTTGTACTCTTTTCTGGAATTAAAAGAAAACCACCGCTCTGCTCCCCTGCTCCCGAGGACGTAGGTTATCTTTGCCGAACCTTGTTAAATCTTTGTGTTCTTCTGGATTTGTGTTGATTCCTTTTTTTCTTCGCCCTAATTTTCTCAACAGAGATGTAGTACAAAGGAGGGGTGAGGAGTGCTTGCGGCTCAACAGTTGAAGTGCAACAAATGAGAGGGAGAAATGAGACGAGGGAAGGGGTTGAGCTGGTGATGAGATATTGAGAATTGAACGACAAAGGAAAGAACAACATATTTACGATTTGGGTCGCCATAAGGAGATGAGCTGCAAGAACAATATAGTTGTGGGGAGCCCGGTGAAAAGTTTGTTGAAGTAGAAATTGGCAATGGGGAGGTGGGAGCTATCTGTAGCATTAAGGAGGAAGGCAGACTACGGGATTTAGCGTGAGATATATGAGAACGGGAAGGAGGTGAGGGGGTTGCGTTCTCACGAGAGCTGAGCTACGAAATGGTCTGAATGAGGAAGAGGAGCAAAATAGCTTGTGTTCACGAAGAGGGGAGCAACCGGTCTATGAGGTGGACAGAGTTACGTTTGGTGGTGATTTGGAGGCTAGACTTGCGAAGATTATTCTGGTGAAAGGAGAAGGGAGAACAGGAGAGGAATGGAATTTATATGTGGTTTCAAAAGAAATGAAGAAAGGTTGGTCCGTTTAAGGAGAAGGGAAAACAGGAGAGGAATGGAGAGATCGAAGAGTCTGATCTGGGAGAGACGAGAGTTACCGTGCGTGAGAGGGAATGAGGTAATTGAATCCAAATAGGATATTATTATTTTTAAGTGGCATGACATGCTTCCATTAGATGGTGTGGAGGAAGATGCATTGACACAAAAAAGAAGCGGCATCTTGAATAGGAAGAAAAAGCAATTTGAAAAAAAAATATCATTTTAATTTTTCCCTTTTAGTTTAGATGCCTCCATTTGCATGCTACTGACAAATGCATCAAAAGAAGACCTACGACAATACAAACCTACAAGTTAAAGTGCTAGGAGATCGATGCCTTAAAAATCAACAGGGACACTAATTTACAACAAACATGATCCACTTCAAATGTGCACCATATTGATTGGGGGGCATTTATTGACCTACATATATAATTCACGAGCCGAGAATATTGCATACAAGAGGACTGATGAATGATGAATATCGCGTTGCACAATCAAATATAAAAAATGTCACGAGCACATTCAAAAACCACCCAAAATATCATCAAATTGTAAATTTGATTAAACGGGAGCATCAAAAATACAAAATTGACTAAATGGAGATATTCCACAGTTGAAAGGACCAAATATGATGTAAGCGACAAACCCCTGAAGCAACGTACATAGTTTGAACCCAAATTGCTCGGTTCATCGATGAAGTTACCCAAACGGCCTTCGATCGCAAAAGAGATTGAGCGAGGCACGTCCCAAATGTCAACTTCCCTGAAGAAGATACTCATATTGCCAAGTTTTCGTGCATTTGTCGGTGTCACCCAAATTGAGAAATCTAAATTAAGAAAAAATAATATAATGTATTTTTTGTTTAATTAATTCAGCTCAAGCCACCACTTCTCTTTTGTGCACATGAATCCACCTCCACACTTCCAATGGGGGCATATGCCCTCACTTAAAAATAATAAGAAAATAAAAAATAATAATATCCTACCTAGACCCATCTCCCTCATTCCCTCTCATGCACGCTAAATCTTATCTATCCTAGATCCCACGCTCTAATCTCTCCATTCCTCTCCCATTCTCTGCTCCTCAAGAGAAACACCTTTTCTCGAACATCTCTTCTCAAACCACACATCAACTTCTCTAGCCAGCCGTCTTCCACCTCACCCGAACAACTCCTCGCAACTCCAGTCTCCAAACCACCACAGAACGTAACTCCGTCCACCTCGCAAACTGGTTGCTCCCCTCTTCGCGAACACAAACTATCCAGCTCCTTTTCCTTATTTAGTCTATCTAGAAGCCCAACTAATGTGAAAACAATAATCCCCTCACCTCCTTCCCGTTCTCATCTATCTCACGTCAAAACCCACAACCAACCTCTTCCTCCTTCCTCACGTGACAGACGGCTCCCACCTCCCCATCGATAATTTCTATTTCAGCAAACCCTTTTCCAGGCTCCCCACTGTTTATTGATCTTGTAGCTCATCTCCCTCCGGCAAACCGTCGTTCAGTTCCTATAAAGTCTGTTGGAATGGAGAAACTTTTAGGAAATGACAAAGGCTAAAAACACAACTTATGGAAGAAGCTTCACTCTTATTTATCACCTTTACTTGGCTTGATACAAACTCAAAGACTCCACCCCTATTTATACTAGTGGCACCTCCTATGGCTAGGATTGTGTCACCACAATTACAATCCAATGGTTACACATAATTCTACACTTACCACACAATAATTCAACACCTACCACACCTACCACACCTACTACACAATAATTTCATACCTACCACATATTCTAGAATAAGCTTATAGAAATTAAGCTTTATTTAAACAACTAAAACCAAGTTTATATTTCAACACCCCCTCTTAAACTTGATTTTGTGACTCCAAGCAAACTTCTCATTTTAATAAAGTCTTCACTCTTCAGTGGCTTGGTAAAAATATCTGCAACTTGGTCTTGAGACTTCACATACTGCGCTTGTATCTCCCTTCTTTCGATGCATTCTCTGATGTAGTGATAACGCATATCAATGTACTTGCTTCTATCGTGGAAAACAGGATTCTTTGCTAGCGCGATTGCAGACTTGTTATCAATACAAATCTTAATCGCCTCTTCGTATGGTAAGCTTAACTCCTTTAATAGATTTCAAAGTCAAATTGCATGACAAACACATGAGGTTGCAGCCACGTACTCTGCTTCGCAAATAGAAAGAGTGACAATTGGTTGTTTCTTTGACATCCAAGTGAAAGCAGTGTCTCCTATGAAGAACACGAACCCTGTAGTGCTCTTTCTATCATCCATATCTCCAGCCCAATCACTGTCGCTATATCCTACAAGCTTGAAATTGTTGGATGATGAGTAAAATAAGCCAAAATCAATTGTACCTTT
>NW_018164458.1:512828-514221 GCF_001263595.1 Phalaenopsis equestris
CGACTGACAAGTCCAACAGCATAAAGAATATCAGGTCTTGTGCATTTTAGTAGCACAAACTTCCAACCAAACTCTTGAAAAATGTTGGATCAATTCTTTTTCCCTCATCAAATTGTGATAGCTTGACTCCACATTCTACATGAGTTTTTATAGGTTGACTATTCTCCATCTTGAATTTCTTCAATATCTCCCTTGCATAACCTTCTTGTGAGATGAAGATCTCATCTTCCATTTGCTTGACTTCAATGCCAAGGTAGAATGTCATGAGCCCAATATCAGTCATTTCGAACTCCTTTGTCATCGCTTCTTTGAACTTCTCAAACATGCTTGGATTGCTTCCTGTGAAGATCAAGTCATCAACATATAAACAAACAATCAAGACATTTTCATCTTCATTCTTGATGTAAAGAGCATGCTCATAAGGACATTTAATGAAGCCATTCTCTTGCAGATACTTGTCTATTTGATTATTCCATGCTCTCGGCGCTTGCTTCAGCCTGTATAGAGCCTTTTTTAGCTTTAGAACCCTGTCTTCTTGCCCTTTGACTTCATATCCTGGTGGCTGCTTAATGTAGACTTTTTATTCAAGTATTTCATTCAAGAAGGTAGATTTTACATCCATTTGATGTATTCTCCACTTATTTTGAGCTGCCAAAGAGATGATTAGTCTAATAGTTTCTAATCGAGCAACAGGGGCAAATTCGATGCCTGCTCTTTGACTGTAGCCTTTTGCCACCAATCTTGCCTTGTATCTTTCAACTTCTCCTTTGGAATTCTTCTTCGCTTTGTACACCCACTTCACATCAATTGTCTTATGCCCTTTAGGAAGTGAAGCCAGCTTCCATGTGTCGTTCTTCTCGATCGCCTTAATTTTTTCATCCATTCCATCTTTCCACTTATTGCTTTGTATGGCTTCTTGGAAGTCCATGGGTTCACAGTCGGCAAAGAGACAAAAAAAGAGTAAGATTATCTTGATTCATAGTTACCTCATAAAGATCTTCTAATCTTCTGAAGCGTGGTACTCTTTCACTTGAATTTTTCTGTGAAGTTGATGACGATGAGTTGCTTTGATTACTTGTTGTTTGTGGAGTAGTAGGCTCTTCTCTTGCTTCGTCGATCCTTGGCTGCCCTACGTCTTCTTCTTGAAAGTATGGGAAAAAGTTGTAGTCCTCAGCAAGTAGTCCCCAGTCCCATTCTTCTCCTTCATCGAATATGACATCTCTGCTGATGGTTGTTTTCCCTGTATTTGGATTGTATAACTTGTAGCCTTTCGAGTTGTTGTCGTAACCAATAAAAATGAACTTCTCACTCTTGTCATCCAGCTTACTTCTTTTCTCGTCGGGTATGTGTACATGAGTTATGCATCCAAAAACTCGTAGATGAGAGATGTCAG